>NW_010307185.1:96677-118296 GCF_000700745.2 Antrostomus carolinensis
CCTTTAGGCATCTTGGCACAAAGCCTCCAAGAAGTACATCACAATACTCTACTAAAAACCAGGCAAAAAAAAAACCCCAACCAAACAAAACCTAAGAAAGAAATTAATCTAGAAAGCTTGACAGTTTTTCATTGCCTGTTGAATCTATTTGGGCTAAATGGAAAAGCTTAAAAAGCTCATTTGATCCCAACTAATATTGTTAAGGAAACAAATATACATTCCTCAAAGACAGGAGGATGGAACATATGAATCATATCAGCTGAAAGACAAGATACCAATGTTCAGCACAATCCAAATGAAATGCAAGATCCTCATACACTGCTTGGTTCAGATTTCCTATTGAGCTATGCCTTGTATCATCATTTATCCTACAGAAGGATCAGAAATAGATATAAACCAGAACAGCAGTATTGTAAGGCCACTCTGTAAATAGGTAAAGGAAGATAACAGCTGAGAAAGAGTGCAGGCTGTGGAGTGCTTGCATTAGTCTAAACACAGGCTAGAAGGCTTAGGGATTCATGTTGCTTTTGTATCATGGGAGCATAGATCAAGATCATTAAACTGGACTGAAATATTCCAGATTTATTCTATTACAATTTTGAAATGCTTAGTCAGGTGAGTTTTAAATGGTTCATCATGAACGTCAGCAGCCTCAAGAAAGATTTCCATTCAGGGCAGTAAATCAGAGCACTTCGAGCCCTACTGGACCCCTTTGCGTTTCAGATACAGCAAGATTAATTGTTGCACAAATTACCTGAAATACAAATTAGCTACTTTACATGTCTCTGAATATCTCAAACCAAAACAAATAACCCAAGTGTATTACAATCAATCCAGACTTGCCATTTAGTTAAATGTTCCTAATGCTTTCAGTAATTTCAGCTATTTCTTCCCCTCAGTCTGTTTTCTTGTGCTGGTTTCCTAGTGATCTGATTGCTCAGTTATGTTTTGCCCATGCAGCTGAAGCTATCCTTCTCATGTACACTTCAGCATCAATTCAAGTCCTTTAACAATGACAGTGGTTAACAGAATGAGTACAAAAGTCAGTAACTATTATGTACAAAACCATGGCAAGTACTTCCAAAATTTCTGTTGTAAATTAAAATTTACAGATTAAGACTCTTTCAGCAGCTGCAAAAAAAAGAAAGTGTTTGTTTTTTTTTTAAATCAACAATTACATGGAAATACAACCAATATCAGACAGAGTTGCATGGAATTACTTGTTGCAAATGACAAAGTGTAACTAAGTATTGTTTTTATATGTCATCATCTATATCTCAAATTTAAAATTATTTTATAAATCTTAATTTTTGGGAGGTACAAATTAAGCAAATATTAAGTTTTAGTGACTTTTCTTACCTTTTTTTTTTTAAGTGAAGATTACTGAAATAATCTGCAAGAGAAACTCTCATGAATCATCAGAAAAATGATTGCTCAAGTTTCTGTTAAGGTACCTTTTGGAGCTGGAAACAAGCACTTTGAGGTTCTGTAACCTGGGCTCAAGTGATTTAATCTGGACTCTTAAGACTGAGCTTTCTGCTCTGGTGGAGAGGCAGGAGGGAAGCAGGGACTGCATCCTGAGCCAGATGTCTTCCTGGTACCTTCTGTCATACATGATTTGCAAATCTCTGCCCTACAACAGCTGTATGTATGGAACATGCATGTATATAGCATCAGGAATGTATGGATAACATTAAGAACACCGCTGCCCTCTAGTGTTAAATGACAGCCAAATATTACCTTCTGTAATGCAAAACGAGCCGAGGAGCAGAAGTTTTTCTTGCCATCAAGTAATTCAAGATACTTTCTCCTCTAAAACACACAGTACATTACATAAATGGCACGATTTCTTATGATTGTCATCTCTTAATGGGAGATAAAACAGATGAAAGACTGATTTCAAACAATCTTTCTTCTAAGACTTCAACAATATTGAATGCTACATGAGCACGGACAACAGAAAACAGCCTTTGTCACAACCTGAAAATTGATCGAGTTTCACTGTTTCATCAGTCCTCAGATCTGCTCCAGATCACCACCACCTGAGATGAAAATACATCAGTTTGTGATCTCTCAGGCAAAACATCCACCTAAATGTCGAGATGGGGCAGCCTGGGCTTTTTTGTTGTTGTTGATTGGTTTTTTGGCAGGAAAGAGAATAAATAACATACCAAACTTATTCTTACTTAAGTCAGTATTTCTAGCCACACAAAACTTCCAGGGGTTTTTCCTTTCTGGGTCTGCAGATTGTATTCTCAGGACAGTTCCCAAGCAGCTGATACCAGTACCCACAAGTGTCACCGTCCAAAAGATCTTACCATGGTAGTTTCATTTTCGAATTGTTTAGGTTGAACTTTATTATTATTTATATTTCAGCATGGGTAATAAAGACCCAAGCATGACTGGGAAGTGTCTGCTGTGCAAGAATAGCAACTCCCATTTATAATCAAAATAAGAGACAAGAGAAGGACAAAGTGAAGTTGCAAAAACAGTCAAACAAGGAGTCAGTAACAGAATTAGAACTAGAATCTGGGTCTGCTGAGCAGTCCAGTATTATATCCTTAGATTCATGTCTTTATTGCAACAGTCCATGGACTCATTAACACTTCAAATTAGTATAAGCTGACATTGCCAACAAAAGGAAACAATAGTGCATTCTGCAAGCCTCACTTGTTCATTTCTGCCTCTGCAGCAAAAAGGAGGACAAAGAGCAGCTTGCAATGTTTGTTACACTATAGCCTTACCCTCCATTCAGGAAGGAAAAAAAGAGTGTTGAAAACATAATTCTTTTGCAAAAACTTCAGGATTTGGTGGCAGAATTTTATAGTGTCCACTGTCTATGCAGTACCAAATCAATGAGAATGGCGTGTTTAAGTTTAAACACTTGGCATAAACAGTGTGTCTTTTCAGATTCGATTCAAACTGCATCAACAAAAACCAAAGCCAAACCAGTCTCTATCCTTCAGTCACTCACCAATACATGCAGAACTGGTAGAACCACAATATCAGTTCTCGTTTTAACTGATGGGCAGTTTCACAGCACTCCAGCTTTAATTCAAGTTACTTTCAGACAGCTGATGCCGATTCACATAGTATCACTTGTGGGTCTGTTCTTCAGCTAAACTCATACCACAGAATGGTTTGGGTTGGAGGGGACCTTTGAAGATCATCTAGTCCAACTGCCCTGCCACGACAGAAGCACTGCTCATGGAGACAGGCAGCATGTCAGAGCCACATGCTGAAGGCCATCTGAAGTGCTTCTCCAGGATAATCTGATGTACTATATATCTAAGCAAACAGGACTTTGCATGTCTGTGCAAAACACACTTTTATCAGATTACAAGGGAAAAGTGAGTCTAGACATGCCAGAACATATTTGAAAAAATAGAGGATTACTGAATTTGCCATATATCTCCTTGATTTTGGACTTTCCCAATGCTGCTGTAATAATGTTGAATCACATTATACAGCAAAATGATTTAAAAGTTAATTGCATTCCACTCAAATTTCCTTTTTACATACCAGTCTTATTCCTCATCCATATACATCCTACAGAGAAAAGTGGAGTTTTTATTCCAAAAAACCAACAAGTTTCGAAAACTCTCAACTGATGAAACAAATCAGAAGGCTACAGAAGAATGCTGAGAGTTTCAAGCTGTCAAAGATTAATAAGTATGGTCCAGAAATAGATTGCATGATATGATACTATGGGACCAAATAATCAATTGAGGAGCACTTATTTAACTGGATGGATTTATTCCAACTAGTGATTTAACTCTCTAGCTCCATCCTTCCCTAAATTTTCTTGCAAGCATGAGATATTCACCCAAATGAGAAAGCTCAAGGGTTACATTTGACAGCTGAAATGTCATATTTGAAAGCACAGGCTACTCAAGACAGCTTAACAGTAGCATGATCACTTCTGTGTCGATTGCTTAGCATTTATTACAATACAAAGGGAAAATAAGATAAAAGCCATCACTGCACCATACAGCATTTAAACTAAGCCACAGAAAGAGTTAAACGGGGAATTAAGAACAAACTCAAGTGGGTGTTCTGAACAAGCCTGCAAAGGGATTCCTGAGCTGCAGACCAGCTTTTGTTCAGGTTCAGACCCACTCGCGCTGGAACGCTGGCAGTGCTGCACAGGCACAATGACGACTTTCTCTCCCTCCAGCCATTTCTGCCATTTCTTTGCACTTCGTCCTACGTATGCACACTGACAGAGCTTTATGGACAGAAGTACATAATGGACAATTCTTCTTCAGGAGGCAATCAATTACAATTCATCCTACAAATTAAAAAGTAGTTCCCTAAAAGTGAGTTTATATGATGCAGCAATAACTGAAACATACCGTCTGTCTTCTGTAGCGCCAGAAAACACACAAATTATGTAATACACCTATTTCACCTCTAATTTTCAGCACTTTTCTTTTTCAAACCCCTTGCAAAACAATTTATGAGAAAAAATTTATGGGAAAAAAATTATTGTTGTTGTGCAATCTGCAGGTGAGAGGCAGGAAACAATTCTTGTAAATATTTCTCTTTTGCTATTGACACATCACAACAGTAGTACTGAGGCAACCTTCCCCAGAGCGTATGAGCAAGTGTATCTTCACACACTGAGGAACCACAAGGTATGGATCACATAGCTTGTGGAGTTAAGGAGAGGAGAGCTCAAGAGTTGTGCAAAGGCAAGAGAGGACAGTGGAATTGTAAAGATCCCACTACAGCCTTCAGTATTCAAGAGATTCCTCAGCTAAGAATAATACGTCTTAGGACAGGTCCCACTTCAGCACAGGCTTCATTCCGCTGCTAGTGATAACAACACTCAATGCAAGGTTCATTTAGCCAACTGCTTGGGCATTTGACTAAGCAGCAACAACGCAAACAGGACACCAATAGAGCTCCAACAGACTTTTGAAAGAATAAAAAAATCCTACAGTGCTGTTGGAAGAAATGCATTTGACACACACATAATAGCAAAACTGTAGGTAACTGTAAGAAGTTAAAAATGTGTCCATTTCCTTTAGATTATCTTTCAGTTAAGAATACATTTTATGTTTATTTAAAAAAAAATAATAAAGCAGTCATTGGAATAATTTATTTGTGAGCAGATGCTCCACTTACCTGTGTAAAATGAAGAATAAATATAGAGTATTTAAGTACTTACTGCATACAGTGATCCCAGGAAGCACATTTAAGGGGATGATCAAACACGATGGCTACCTGGCTACCTCTACTAGGAAAAAACTAGTATCACTAAATATACTATAAGATAAAGATAAGAACTAATGTAATAACAGTTAATTATGAATTATATTTTCACTGACAAGCTACTTTAAATACAAGTACAATACAAATATATTCAGCTCCATTAATGCTAGTAAAAAAAATTATATATATATCTATATCTATATATATATCAGTCCAAATTGTAAGCCAGCAGAAAGCTAAACTGATCTCAAAATTGCTGGAAAATTGGCCAAAATTATGAAATTAATTCCTGTGAGAGCCCAGTCAAAGTTTTGAGTGTTGCCTGCTTCACGACCGTAGGCAGTAAATGAGAATGTATTTCAAGCAAATGAGTCCTGTGTTGAATACATGAAGTTCTGATTAAAATCTTGGGCTAAATCAACTTTTTTTTTATTTTAAAAGCAACAAAACAGCTCCTGCTCCTTCAGATCTCTCCTGTAGAACAAATTCATCTGCCACAGACATCAGTTACACAATTCCCTTCCTCCTACCCAGTCTCCAGTCAACACCTGATGTGCAAAAATCACATCTGTAATCTCCAGAGCTTCCTAAGAGAAGAGCTCGTTTTCCTCCGTGCAAGCTGTCAACACTCAAAAAAGAGCAGCAGTTAACAATAGTTATTCTTTGAGCTCTCTATCTCAGCTCAATTCAGACAACTTCATGGCACAGAGCCACAACCTGAGGCAGTATAAATCCCACTCTCGTCAACTTCAAGAAAGATTTTACAGAAGCACTTGAAAGAATCAAGGAAAAAAGTTGCAATTAGTTTTGACAGTCTCATCATACGATACTAACTTACATTTTTAAAATATGCGGCCCAAAACGGTTTGCTCTGAAAAAGAGGTTGGGTTTTCCTTGCTGCTCTTACAGCCTTCATAGCTGCATTCTACTGCAATGATTCCCCCTGGTTTTCCCACCATTTAACATTCCCTCTGGAATATATCTGGTAAAGATTAAAATATTTAGGAGCACTTAGTGCTGCTGAATAAAGAAGCCTGGTTGAAAGCCAAAAAACAGTTGACAGGCAACTGCACTAGAATCACCCACAAAAAGGATAATGCTAAATTACAGGGCTAGCACTGTTTCTTTCTTGTTAGTATGAATTGCTTTGACAAGAAAAATAACTTTGTCTCGCAAAAAGATCCAGATACCTCACTGCCTTCTTAAGAGGAATTCAGCAGACACAAACATTTGCTCTAGTAAAGCTGCATAGACCAAATTCTGAAATTCTCAAAAATTGTCCTTTCTCCTACACTCCTCCTCCCTCTCAAATCCACTTTTAAATACACTTCCCCCAAACTCTAGTCATCATACCAACTACACAGGAAAAAAAAAAGGGACTGAGTAATACACAAGCACAATTCCCTCAAATAAATGTAAGGAAAACTAGAAATCCCACATGAAACCTCAATACAATAAAAAGTAAACTGGGAGAAAAAGAATTTTCAATACTGAACTATTAGATAAAAGGACAGTCACCTTTCACTTACCTATTGAGATGACGTTTGCAGAGAGGAAATGGAAACAGTTTCCATCATGGAGCATGAGTTCTTCTCTTTGTGTCAAATCCCCTGATAGAGATTTTTGAGAAGTCAGAGCCATCTCAAGCTTTCAGAGCAACAGTGCTTGCTCCAAGTCAAATAAAGTATTTCAGAACAGATATCTGCACAAACATTCAGTCAAGTAATAAAAGTGTCTGAGAGAAATCAAGAATTTCAGGATGTTGCTGGCTTACTTCGGAAGTCACAGCGGCTGCTTTCTCTGGAATTCCACATTCAGGAGACCGTGCTGGTTTAATCCTGCTGACACATATCCCATGCATTGAAAAAACAGAATTTATAACACCAGTGTGTAGGAAGAACTACCACTGAGCTCAGTCTTGATAGAATGGATGTGATGGCCCTTCCCAGGAGTAAAAGAGTTACAAGTATTCAGTGTGTCTTCCTGGGGTCTCTTGCATGTTGCAAACCTGGAGGAGACAATTTTTTTTAAATAACGAAAGTTGCTTTAAGTGTTTATTATACAATATTTACTACAGGAACATAGCTAGATGACATACAATGGACTGACCTCAGCAGTTGCCTATAACCAGATAGGTCCTTGCATAACAGAAAGCACCAACTCTTCTTTCCCTCACCCCAGTATTTTCTATAACCATAGAAAACTAGGATTTTGCCAGCAGCAACTTCTCCAGAAGCCAGACTACTCAAACTGGATTTAATTATATATATATACACACACACACAGCTATCTAGATTCACGTACATATAATATATACACATACACTTAATCATTCTACGTCAGTGAATGTATCAGCTCTATTCCCAAAGGACAGCTTGCAGAACTATCTGCTGGGATGCCAGCTTGTTGATTCAGTTCTGTGTCTCACCCTTTAAAGCACTATTCTCCTCCTACATGTCATCAACCGTCTCCATACAGTATCTCTTCACTGTTGTCGGGCATTCTCCTTCCCTGTTCTTACCTATCTCCTGCCCACTGGCTACAGAAGACTCGCCTTCCCCAAACTTTCAGATGGATACCTTCCTCAGAGAAAGAAGGTCAAAGTCTCACTCCAAAACAGCAAGCACAGAAGACAGAAACCTGGGATCCTACCTTGTGCTGGTAACTGAATCCATGGGAGTCTCCTTCAGTTTGTAATTACAAGTTGAGCTCTAAAACATTGCCCTAACATGTTTTGTTGTGAAAGCACAGATCCAGTTTGACATTATTTTAAAAAACAGAGGGCAATGAGACATCACTATTAATTTACAGTGAGTAGAAATAGAGGGGGGGTTGAGACATTTGTAACAAAAAACTACTAAGAGATCTCTCTGTTACGGCATCTGCCAATTTGAAGTTGTACCTCTCCTTGTCTTTGGTCCCTCATTCAGCTTCTTTGGGAAGTCATTTCCTCCCTACTACTGTCTTTTCACCAAGCCCCACCTCCTCCATTCTCTATCTTGTCAAAATCTCCTCTGTTGAGAGGGAGCATGTCAGTCCATGAAGTAATACCCATACATGGAGCCAAATGCACAGCAAGTTCGTATATGGGACAGTAGCACTCAGCAATATTAAACCTGTAGAAATTCAGTATCATTAAAATCACTTGTTTCCATATTTAGATGGGAACTATCTCAAAGGGTATTCCATGGCTCTGAAATAATTTGGGGTATATCAGTGGGTAGAATTCATTTGGCAAAGAATATATGACAAAGCACAGCTAGAGTCACCAAAACGATAAACTTAGGACATACTTCATAAACTGACTGGATTGAAAGGGGAGGGAGGCAACAGGTTAAAGATACTCCCTGTCCCCTCCACATATACATCCTTGTACTTGCTGTCATCCGTCTCCTTTATTGTATCCCTTCATTACTGTTTGACATATACATAACTAGTTTAAACAATACAGGACCCACCAGGTCCTTACATGGATTAAAATACAAGAGGAATATTTTTTGTTAACGGCTTTTGTAGAATTATCAAAGATCCCAAAGTTAACAAAGAGCTGTCAGACTCTAACAGCATCACCTGACCTGGTAGTGATGTCACTACAGCACAGAAATGCTGTAACAGTAAAGCTGTTACACTCAGTTCAAGTGAGTAACATTTGCTTAAGATTAACCCTTTCTGTTATGACACTTGTTGTGGCTGCTATTCCCATACTTTGTTTATAGTTTGCATTTAAGACAGAAAATACACTGAGCCAGAGCATAGCTGAGGAAAAGTGCTAAGATATGATCCTGCCTTGATGACTCCCCACTGTAGCCTCTCCCTCTATGCTCCAAAACCAAAGCTAGGTAGCAGATCTTCCTTGTCTAACTTTCCCGTCCTACTCAATAAGCATCTTAAAAATTTCAGGAGCACGGCAAAATATATAATGCCAAGAAAGGTAGGTAGAAGAAAGAAGTGAAGTAGCTACAGTTAGATAGATAAATGGACATTTGTTCAGTACATTTGCTCTCACTGCACCTGCCGCTGATTTACAGTGAATGAGAAAAGACTTGGGAAGGCTTTTTTAGGACTTTAGGAGAGAACTAAAACTGGACATTAGAATGTATCAGGAGCTACACCAATTGTGTCCACTGAAAAAGACAAAACTGCTCTGAGCAGCACTTCTGGAGCTACTCCACTGCATACCCTGAACAAGTGCTTCTACATTTGACAGGCACTGCCTTGCAGCAGGTGAGTTATCTATCTGCTTCGGTCATCTGGGCAACTTCTCCTCCTAACCACAATTTTATAGCCACTAGCCACAAAGCGCCATTTCTGGTGCACGCGTACTAAGTGTTTAACCCCGAGATTAACCCAGGAAGCCACAGCTCATGGGACAGATGAAACTGTTTTCACAGTGAGACAAGATCTATCCATTTCCTTTTCAGAAAGTTGAACTGGTTGGTAGTTATTTTGCCAGACTCTCTCACCTCTTTGCTTTAGGGGGTTTTTGAGAGATCATTTCCTTTGTAGGGAGTTCAATCGCCGTGATTCATTATACACCAAAGAACATAACCATGAGAGTGAGGAAGACTTAATGGGAACAGATGTTTGTGCTGGTACATACTGTCATCATGTCAGTGAAAGCAGATGAGCTGCAATACTTCACACTGTATGAGGATGTGGCTCACTAAATACTTTATAGTGTTTTGAGTCATGTCAAATTCACATTCTTTACTCTTTTTTTCTGTGAAAGTGAAGCTATTGTGACTCAGCTGATCTCTAAATGTCTTCTGTTTTCATGCAAAAGATGTTCTTTTTACACTCAGTCCCACCTCTTACTGGTTCTGTACAGGTCCTACAAAAAAGAGCCCAGCCCCTCTCCCCAAAACAGCAAGCTGAATGTCCCCAGAAGTCCTGTGCAGCCAACAGAAAAGCACATAGTTAATCCTTTAAAATACAGGAGGATTCAAATCGGTATCTCAGAACAAGATTCAGTGGCCAGACTGCCTGCTAAAGTAGATGAAAGAAGCTCAGCTGGCCTTCCTAGAAAATTTCATGTGATGAAAAATATCAGTTACATTCTTTGAATATGTTTCACCTCTGTTATACTGGGAAACACTCTGGCCTCTGAGAACAGCACTGTTCATTGACAAAAGTCACAAAATAGGCAAAATAGAGGAACAGTATCTGTTCAGACCACATGAACAAGATTTAAACTGACTGCTCTGGTTAAGAGCCCTACCGAAGTGTTATTGTGTGACATTCCGTATTCCCTTACGAAACAGGACTTAAAACCCTAGAGGGAACATAGCTATCACTTACAGCCAAAAAAGCTGTGTACACCATTAACAATCCTTTAGCCATTCTGATATCACTGTCATATTTAAAGTTTAACCCCAAAAGACCTGCTTTTGTGTTCAGGGAGGTATCGTGTGGCACCCACCAGAACTCAGACAAGCTCTGATATCCTTCCAGAGCAGATACCCTGATACTGTGGATGAAGCACAAAAAAAAAGAAGTCATCCCTTAAACCTGAATAGTTTGTTCAGGAAGCAGATCAGTAGGATAAAGGATTAAATGGGAGAAAAAAATACTTTAAAGCATTTGAATCTGAGAGTTGGGATTTGCTTTTAAACTCTACTGTGGTTCACTGTGACATGCTGCTCGTTTTAAAGAATGCAGCTCCATTCACTGGGCAATTCCGTTTGAGATAACCTGCACGCCCAGGCATGCTGCTTCACATCCAAAGCAACTGCAAAAATGAAAGAAGTCTGTTTCAGCCCTATGGAACAAGGGGGTAAGCCCACACCTTAGGGTGTGATACAACATTCTTTTTCCCAAGGGACAGAGCATGCACAGAACAAACTGGCATGTGATACAGAGTTCTCCGGCAAACAATTCAGTTAGAAATATAAGGGGGAGCACGGAAAAAGCAATAAAGAAACGAGGACATCAGAATATTTTCTGGCACCCTGATGCATTCACCTTACACCCAGAACACAGTCATCCCACTTGAAAGGAACACTTAACATTTGTCAGCTTTTCTTCACCCACAACTTACAGCTTGAACTAGAGCTGCACACGTCGGAGAGCCCTGCATTTTTGCTGAATGATGTAACTGAATATTCCTCATGCAAGTGAGGAGACTTATTAAATCCAAATAATTTATTTCAGGCTTATATTGACTGTGTCATATAAATTTAGTACTTTACAAAACAAAATGTGAAATTTGCAACAATTTCTATATATAAGGGATAGGCTTGTTTGCAATCTCCTTTCCTATTTACCCCGAGTTTCCAAAACCCCTCTCGGTTTCATAATCATTACTTGTTGTTAGCCAGTTCCCAAAATGAGCAGCATGTCACAGTGAACCACAGTGGAGTTTAAAAGCAAATCCCAACTCTCAGATTCAAATGCTTTAAAGTATTTTTTTCTCCCATTTAATCCTTTACCCTACTGATCTGCTTCCTGAACAAACTATTCAGGTTTAAGGGATGACTTATTTATTTTTTTATGCTTCATCCACAGTATCAGGGTATCTGCTCTGAAAGGATATCAGAGCTTGTCTGAGTTCTGGTGGGTGCCACACGATACCTCCCTGAGCACAAAAGTAGGTCTTTTGGGGTTAAACTTATAATATGATGGTGATATCAAAATGGCTAAAGGATTGTTAGTAGTGTACACAGCTCTCTGAAACGAGAATGGAAACTCAGCAGCCTCTTGCTTCCTAAGAGCGTTTTCATTTCTTATTAGCAAGGGAGAACTGGAAATTTTTATTAGAATAGCAAATTAAGCAAGGCTCCAAATCTCCTCCAATAGCTTGGCTCAGAAATACTTTGAAACTACAAGTTTCATAATAAAGACTATGAAAAACAAAAAGCCTCAGAAAAGGAACGGGGAGAGGAAGATCCCCTTGTTAGGAGACAGGCAGGAAGTGACTACGTCTGGAAAAGGTGAGCTTTTACTGCACATGGGAATTTGTGAGTCATATCACAGAGGAGATGCAGATTATGGGCTCCAATACCATTTGTAATCAAGAGATCTATAAGGCTAATAATGTTAATTCTCTCAATTATATTAGCAGCCTTGGTCACTCTCCAGAAGCACAACTTGGTTTTTTTTTTTTTTCAACTTCATCTAAGGAGACAGGAATTCTTTTAAGAATACTGCCTGTGACCTTTAATCCAGCTGCTTTAGTTCTGTACAGCAGTTTATTGCTGTATTGATCAATCTCCCAGATATTAAGGAACAACTTATGCTGCGGGAGTTAAAAAGGAGATGGCAACATGTGTTGTCCTTTTGCAAGTCAGTGGTAAATGATCAGCTTTCTCCCGAGCATGCCTAGCAGGACCAGATACAAAAGCTTAAGCAGAGGCAGAAGGAGAGTAAGTGAGAATAGGAAATAAAATGAATGTATCTTGTTAGCTAAATGGTGAGGTAAAACGGTAACAATTTAACTATGGTTAGAGACATGAGGATATTACCCTAACCAAAAGCAAAGGGTTTTTTTCACCAGCCTTATTCCAGCATATATTTATTGTAGTTTTCCATCACTTGTATCATTACTAAGACCTAAGGCCGGGCAAAGGTTTTCATCAGGATTTGTGCAGCTGGCAACATTTTAATTTACCAGAGTAAGGAACCTGAACAGAATCAGTGTGGTCACTTTTCAAGGGGGTCTTTCTTCACACCATCCTACTATAAGACAGAAACGGAGTTGGTGGAAGTGTCTGCTACACGTGTGTACTGCAAACAAGAAAAAGAGAAGGCTGTGGGGTTTTTTTAACAAGTATCCAAACGAATTTCTTAATGAATCTCCTTCCCCATTAGCAGGAAGGGGTCTGGGAACCACTCAATCCATCCTCATTTTGTCAAATAGAGGGCAGTGACAGTCACAAACACCAGCTAATGGACTTGCTATAAGGTAGCAAGTGTTTAGGGCCTAATCCAATAGAAGTCAAAGTACAGCTCTGCTTTGTTCACCATCTCATGGTGGACTTTAGTACTTTGTTAGTCAATAAATAACATTACTTCAATAACCTTGTTTCATCCAGTATCTGTCTAAACTCACAGGAAGGGAAGAACAAAGTGGGATAGGTGAATTATACTGTAGGAGACAAAAAACCTATGAATTTATTTAATGAAGGATGATCCAAAACCAAAATCAGAGACTGCAATCTCACTATCCAAGGTGTATATCACAGCACCAAATCCACTAAGTGGTGTCTAAGTGTAAACAAAACCCCCACACACACATCCCCAAATCCACACACCAGGGTGTCCACACACAATTGGTGAACCCCATCTTTACCAAAGACTCTCTCCAAAGCCAATGGAGTTTATGCAAGTCTTTCTGGCAGTTCCAGCCATCTGACAAACGACCTTCAGCTCCACTCACAGCCAGCTACCTCTGTACAATCTAATGTGTGCATCCTTGACACACTAAATCAAGTAGAATTTATTTCACTTCATTCTTGCAGCAATCCCACTAAACAATACCCACAGATAACACATTCCAAAGTCCTCTGGTTTTCACTTTCTCCTCTGCAGGCTATAGAGCTGCTTCTTCTAGGCACCTCAATCGCATGCTTCCGTTGTTTCCTCAGGCTCCATTCCCTGCTCATCTTTTTTTAAGTAAGTAGAACATGAATTACATGTTTTCAGTCAAAGGCAGAGAAAGCTTCTAGAAAATATGTTCCAGCATCTAAGGGCACTAGGAAATCTGGAATAACAAGCTAGGGGCAGGGGCAGATGTTGAAGGGGAGAAGAGGCTGGGAGGAGCTTCTTTAAAGTTACTTTATAGTAACTAGTTCTGCAAGGAGAGCCATGAAGAGACATCCTCTTAACATCAGATTCAACACAAAAAGCGGTATTGCAAGTTACTGCATAACGGCCTTTGGCAAACACCACCTGGAGGGGATGGGAACTACACAGTTTTTGCAGCACTTTCAGTCTCTCCCAGAAATGTTCACATGTAAAGCTCCTTCACCTTCCCACCTGATCTCCCTCTTAACTTCTGAGGCAATCCAGAGCTCCCTTACAACTATTAAGATGTCAGAAGCTTCTCCAGGAGCCATTCTTTAATTAAACAACTGAAGTTGTGACAAACAATAAAGAAATGCAGGGCCAGATCACAACCAGGTACATAAAAATCAATCTCTCAAGCCTCACACTGCATTTGACTGAAATGGATCTTGAAAACCTCACTCAGGTAATGCTTTCAGGTCCACAGATACAGGGAAACTGAACTTCTAAAATTATTTCAATGTTTATTTTAACATTTACCTCATGCTTGCTTGAAATCCAACCTTGGATGGATCAAACAGTGAGCTCTCTAACAAATGAGATCCAAAAGCCTGCAGGCTAGCTTCAAACAGCTAGAGGCTCAGCAACAAAATTCTTACGTAGCTCTTCTCGTCAATAGAGCCTGGTGCACTTGACTCAGAGTGTATTTTACTGTGCCTGTTTTGCACCTGAGGGAACTGTTCATGATACGTAGCCTGAAATATCATCTCCCCATCCAGAACTCTATCCTCTTCATTTTCTCATCTCTTAAGTGAACACTTCAGTATTTTGGTTCAAACGCTATTTGAAAAAAAAATAAAGTAAAAAAAAAAAATCAAAGAATTGAAGTGTGGATTCCAGCTACCACTGTTGCTTTGTTAGCCAGTATGCCTCCTGCAGAACAACAGAACCCAAGATTCTCAAAATGCTGAAACATTAGAAATGCTTGTTTTGATGTCTCCACTCAAAATTTCAATCACTAATGCACAGACTCGAGTGCAGTCTGCCAGAGAGCAACGTACAGAAAAACAACAGGAAGTCAGAACCTTGTCTAAGCATGTGTAAAGATTTGTCGCAGCCTGCAGTTTCACAGGTACCTATCCAATGACTTTACTGTGTACTTACGTATGCTGAAGGCAAGAGCTCCACCCCAACAAAACAGAGGCAGAATAAACAATGAATAGAAAGTCTGGAAATTCCCTACAGATTTAGTGTCTGTGTTCTAAGCAGTAACGTGGAAGTCCAGAACTTCATAACGACTTCGCAGCAAATACTGGGCTGAGATGTTCTACAAAGCAGCCACTTAGGTTCTGCTTAGTTCAGGGGCCAGGGAGGGAGAATAGCTGTCCCTTTGGAACAGGACTTGGCCTTTTCTTCACTGTCATCTGATCCAGAATACATGGTCTATACCTACAACTCCCTTCATACATGCCATTAAGAATTATTCACAATAACTGATACACAGGAAGGTTTGCTATCACTTAGCAAGGCAGGCGGCATCAATGGGAGCAGAGGCTAACTCACTTCCAAGACAGTGGAAGTAAGTGAAAAGAAATTCAGGTGTAACACTGGAGAATATATATTAATCTGATCCTACTATTGAAATAAGTCTATCATGGGAGGCAGAAGGTCATTTTATAGATAACTAAAGCAGAACTGAGATATCTTGGTGCATGACAAATGTACTGCAGCAATTTCAGACGATCCTTAGTAACCGAGAGACTGTCTTCACTGAAAAATCTCTTCAGCTTCATCCTATTTCCCACTCCAATTTATTTACACAGTCATTTTCTCAAATGTATATATGCTCTGGACAAATTAACAGCACTAACAATAAAAAATTCCAGTGATACACAGAAATAAGTTGGCCCTTTTGAATTATATTTAGGAACCGAGTGCTCTGTACATTTTATTTTAAAACCAGAGTAACGTTGTAGTGTTCTGAAACTCTGAATACAGAACTTTAGAAGAACCATATGCTCTATATCTTTTATTCTTAACCAAGATTAAAGATTCTTTTACAAAAATAATTTAAATCTTTCACCTCCACATATTGTAAAAAGATGTAAATGTTATCAACAAGCTCTCAGAGTGGGAAAGACCCTGCAGCAACATCCACCTAGATCTCTCAGAAAATTTAGGGTAACTACGGAATAGTTTTTAATTCAGCATAAATCACAGAAATGATAAATGCCACATAAGAAAACAAAAGCCTTTTCAGATAATGAAAGAGGCGCTTGGCCATGAACTAGAAAGTAATAATTTTTGCAAAGCTATAATAAAAACCAACCAAAAGCAAGGAATGACTGAAAATTTTGAAGTGCTGTCTAAGGCATGAATTTAATAGATTGCACACAAATTTACAGGCAAGACATTCCATTGAAAAGTCTCATTTACTTGCCAAGGACAAGGCATGAGTTAACAAACAATCCATGTATCTGTGTCCCTAGGAGACTTGTGGATCTATAAGATGAGAATCTCCATGAGCTGCAAGGACAATCAGAGCCAAAAAAACAAAAAAACTTTTCAAGACTAACATAAGGATTAGACAAACTAACAAAAAATACTCAGATTAAAATTCTCCTGGCTTTAGACAGGAAGCCACACCTTAGGCAGGTGATCAAAATGATAAATTCTTTGGGCTGAGAAGGATCAAAATACAGTGCATTACAGGAGCTGATCGTCCCAACATAGTCATTAAATATAAGAATCAGCCCTTAGTGTTTCAACGTTCAGTTATACCGGCTTGTATTATACATGTATGACAGTAAAATATTTTACTTATTAAATAAAAAAGCCCAGTGTTAACTGGTCTGTCATGTCAAATCTATCTCTGTCCAGTCAGAGTCTCTAATCTAGATATAATCAACCCTCAGTGCCCAGAAGCAAACAATTTAAACTGAGTAGTCCACCTACTGAGGATACTGAAGAGCTCAGTGACCAGTCAGCATTTATTCATCTGTTCCTCACACACTGGTACTGAGGTTATTAGAACGCAGTAACTATGACACCACACAATCTTGCCCACATTTAGATAACCAGTACATCTCATCAGTAGTCACTGACCTTCCCTCACAGCCCTCTGTCCTTTACTTGGACTAAACAGTTCCTTCAGACCTAATCTTACTAGGCAAAAAAGAATTCTCCCCAGCTGAAGGTTTTTCCCCCTTCAGTAAGAACAGAAAAAGCTCTCTTAATAGACAAAACTTTGACCACTTTCTTTTGAACAATAAAGAAACAACTTAACTTTGAGCTAGTTTCTGAAGAGAGCATCAATTTCCTATCTTAAAACTTCCTCTACTTCTATTTTATTTTTTAACAGTTGAACTTACCTCTACCATGAAAC
The DNA here is from genome assembly GCF_000700745.2 of Antrostomus carolinensis. Taxonomy (NCBI): domain Eukaryota; kingdom Metazoa; phylum Chordata; class Aves; order Caprimulgiformes; family Caprimulgidae; genus Antrostomus; species Antrostomus carolinensis. Next base: position 114,001 of record NW_010307185.1, read on the forward strand.
AAAACATAACTCTAGAAATTATCACCCTTAGGATTCGGGGTATGTTTAAGACCTACATCTAAACTCCAGAGCCTGAGGCACTGGAAGCATACAGAGCACTAGCAATTTGGCCATCCTTATCATTTGCCATATCTCTGCAACTATAATCCACATTTTTATGCCAGGAAAGAACTGAAAATTCCTTCTCCATAGCCCAAAACAATGATGAAAAAAACCCAAACAATGCATACCCTTTCGAAGGGTCATGCATGTCTCTCCTTCCATATTAAGACTTACCAACTCTTCAGTCACAGAATTATCCAGCTTATATTACTGAACTGGTATTTTATTTAAGTATCTAAATTTTATTTTACATTAAACTTCGCTTATTCAAGTTTGGTTTAGTTTTGGCTTAGTGTACCTGTGAAAGCTCAAGGCTCAGGTTATCATTTCAGAATGAACACGCTTCATTCTGAAAGCAGCTGTCATTAGAAAAGTCTAAACTTAAATCACAAATGTGGTTTGCTTCATCCCTAAAAGCTCAGAGAACCTAAAAAACTTAGGACTAACAGAATTCAAAGGTTCCTGAACATTTTCATGAACAAAAGAAAGCATGATCAAAATAAAACAAGGATTAGACATCATGCTCTTTCCATTCTCTCCCTTCCTTAAAAAAAAGACAGAAGCAAAAACAGTAGCAAACTGTTGCAGTCTATATATATATGTGTGTGTGTGTGTGTGTATATATATATATATAAAGCTATATATATTCCTGCAGTAGCATATTATAAAATTTGTTGCTAACTTCTAAGAGTGAGCAAAAGTGTTAAACCTACACCAAAATTATTCCTGAAAGAGAAAGTAGCAAATTAAAATAGAACAGAAACAAACAAAAGCCGCCACACACCTTTGTTTCTTCTCTCTGGACAGTGCAGACAAGTTGTCCCAGCTTCTTCGCAGGGTGCATCGGAACCTTTATAAGCAAAAAAGGGGGGACATGACAAGAAAAGAGGGGAAGGGAACTGCAAAGGCTGAGAGCGAAGGCTCCACCCCTGTGTTTTACATGTTAAGGGCTCCCAGCTCACTGATCACAAAGCAGCTTTTACAGTCCTTATTCAAACAGTTCAGCTCCAGGGTAACAAGTTCAAAGTGGGAGGAGGCAAAAGGAATCAGAAGGTGGTAACAATCCTGAACAGACATTTCGTTCCTTTTACATCTGCAGAACCTGTTCTTCAGGTTGGAAGCTGCAACATCTGCCTCTTGCCGTGTTTGAAAGCTGCACTTCAAACCTCTTCTATACTAACAGGTCTGCAGAGCTAAAATCATATTTAATAAAGCACAGACAAGCAATATGTGGGAGGAAAAGTTAATCATTACTGTGCGCCGAGTTTGTTTTACATTTTGGACTTCCTTATGTTAACATCAGTGAAGCAACTCACTCCATTATCAGGCCTGTTATAAGAAAAAGTAGAGAAGCGTGCAATGGAAATACAGTCCGCACAGAAATTTGCCTTGTAAAAGCTTAAGTAAAACACAGCGGCTCAATTTTGAGAGATACGGAAGTTTTCTGCATTTGCCAGTATCAACCAGAATACAAAGTAAAAGAAACAGATTTTTCTTGCAGATCACTGTGCAACAACTAACCTTAGTCTGGTCTTGCTGTATGAGATGAAGGGAATGATTAGCCACGTCAATCCCAGGGGTATCAGCTGAACCATCACACTGGTAAAGGACCACAGTGGGCCAATAATCTAGACAGTAATTCTCGTGGCACAGCGTATTGAAGCAACTTCCATCAGGTCTGTAGGCAGTGTCTGATAGGCACTAGAGCCTCGGGTCCTTACGGTGCTGCTACTGTGGTTTTTTCAGCTTAAAACACTTACCTGCTTAGTATTAGGTCAGGAAAACTGGTTTATTATTTTGGTAAATACATTGCATATTACTTCTCAGCACAAAAACACACCACTTGTACAGTCTGCATTCAGATCAGTTACTTCTCACATTCTAAATCGTTTAACTCATTATATTAGTTTTGCCAGTGGATGGAATCTATGGAAAAAGTAGGTTTGGCCTGGATCTAAAAGGAATAATCCCAGAATCTCAGATTTAACTCATTATATTAGTTTTGCCAGCGGATGGAATCTATGGAAAAGATCTATTCCTTTTAGATCTATGGATCTAAAAGGAATAATCCCAGAATCTCAGATCATTGAAGTAATTTTATTGGGAGGTTTTGTCTGGGGGTTGTGTGTTCCTGCACAGGAATGAATACATTTTTGTATTTGGCAGATTATGTTCCCCATTGTACAAAACAGTGTTGCCTATAAATGTCGCACTATTCATTAGCCCAAATCCTGTGGGTTATACCTAGCACTGTAATCAACTTCTCTAACAGCTGTTCACAATCAAGCAGGTATCGCCCCAAGCCAAGTTAGTGGCTCTAACAAAATATCACCATTTGCTCCTAACTCCCTCTTATGCTCTAATCTTCTCATGTGCAACTGATTTAAGAGACATTAACTTCTTGGCTGCTGAAGGAAATCCTAGGACACAAGACAAAGGAAATACAGTCAGTGGGAAGATCAAACTATAATTAGGATACACTTGTTGCATTGCTTGTGCGATGCTGAAAGAACAAACAGTATTTTTGTGGTGAGAAATTTATCAAGTCCTCTAATTTTAACCTTCCCACATTTGGTATTTTTCTTAACAATGGAGCTGCCAGACACATGAGATAACACAGAAATCATAGCTCTCACTCTAAACAAAAATCAAAACATATAGGAATATGAGGTGAATTGAAATGCTAAACAAAATGAGCCAAAGATGGTTTTATTTTCACATTTTTTAAAAAATGATGTAATTTAGGGTAGCAGTTTCAGGTTTCTTAACTTGGGACATACCAGACCACTGTGATACATCAAGATTTAAGTGGGAAGTGCACACTAGATGTGGTTTCACATTCCATATCCCATTTTAGTGGGATGTTTTCTTATGCAGGTGCTCCCCCTACTGTTTTACTAAAGAAAACGTTCTAAAGTTTTTCCTTAATTGTATTGATTTTATAGCTACAGATAGAACATTTTGCAATTTCATTTATGTTATACACCCTCCCATACACTAGTAAATAAAAATTTGAGCTTCACCTGGAGCAGGGAGGGAGGGGATAGGAATGCATTACTTCAGCATAAGAGTCATCACAGCTTTACTTATAATTCACAACTTTTGGTGCAGTTAAATTAGAACTTTGATGTCACAAGCTGTGTTGCTAATAAGACTACTGAAAGCTAAAGGACTACCAATCTCCAATTCACTTGTGTTTATGTGTCAGTAGGCAGCTTTTCTCTCTGTTTCTCAGCACTAAGAAAAAATGAAACAAGTACCAGTTCCAACTCCTTCACATTACTTTCAAGTGAGTTACTGAAATATTAGTCTGTAAACTCTTCTGGAAAACATCTTTTTTAATCCAGTGAAAGTAGTTTTCTCGAATAAACCAATTACACTGCAGAACTGTTTAACTTCCCCTTCCTTTAAGCATGTTGCAAAACTGAATTTATACCTACAAGACATTAAAATCTAGTAAGAAAAAAAAGCGATTTGACAAAAACAAATGTATCAGACTTCGAGACACGTATAAGTAGCAAACATTTTCAGAATGCTACTACCTTTGTTAAAGAGGTCATTGTTTGTAGGAAGCATTAATTTATTTATTTTTTTTATTTTATTTTAAACACTAGTCACATCTGCAACAGCCTCACAGGAGGCAATGGGATTCTGGCTGTCTCCATCAAGAGGCCAACAAGCCTTGTGAGAACGTGAGTCACTACACAAGAGTTCATGCTCAAGTCCCCAAATTAATTAGCAACTAGACACAACAAGAACAACTCTCAGAAATGCTGTGAACTACGGTTTTGATGCTCATGTTCATTCATCTTCCGCTCTCCAAATCCCACTTTTTACCAGTGAATCAACCACAGAAGGCAGGAGAGCATCCAGCTGACACGCTGAGGCCGATGGATGCTCCGGGACAAGCCGCGTTCCAAGCGGTTGGATCCCTTCAGCCAACACCTCCCAGTGAGGGCACGGGCAGGGCTCACACACCGCACCCAACACTTTCTCGATGGAAAAAAACCCCAGAGCAGAGCCCCACAAGGGCGAATGCGGGGCAGCCCGCACTCCCGCCTTGGCCGGGCCCACACAATTTACCTCTGCGCGACGCGCCTCGGGGTCCTGGGCCGCCCCTCGGGGAGGAGGCGACAAGCACGGGTCAGTCGGCTCTGTGGAGCCGCTGAAGAAGACAGCCAGGGCTGCGGAGCC
>NW_010307186.1:0-773 GCF_000700745.2 Antrostomus carolinensis
ACCATTTGCATTTTTGTACTTGTTTCCATAAGCTTTGTGAACCTAAGTTGGGTTTGCAGAGCAAAAGGTCAGTTTTGTTGTTTTGGTACATTGTATGGGCCACAACTCTTAGAACAGCTCTTAGAATCAGCTATCCCTTCAGAGACTTTGGGAATGAAGGGAATCCCATAGAAAATGATTTCATGCAATTGGCTGAGCAAATAGCAAGTGTTTATCATCTCACAAAATGCTGGATACATGGAGGAACAACAGGTCTGTCAAGTTGGCCCCAAGTAGCTCTGCCCCTGCTGCCGCAATGGCTAGTGAGTAGGGAATGAAATGTGGGAAAGATCTCATGATTCACCCTGGCACATACGATTTCCAGAGAAAGGCAAATATTATCTTGTGACAGCACAAGCACCTAGACAGCGAGACACTGTGACCCTAAGCCTAAACCTAAGACCAACCTTATCCATAAAACTTATAATAAACCTAACCTACTCCTACCCCTGACCCCTAACGTCAACTCAAACCCTAAACCTGACCCTAACCATAACCGTAACCCTAAACCTCACCTAACCATAACCCTACTGACATCCAAAACCTGAACTCAACCTTACCCATCACTCTATCACTAACCCTAACCAAACCTGAACCCTCAACTTCACCCTGACCCTAACACTACTCCTAACCCTAAATCTTACCCTTGTTTTAAAACTAAGTCTAATGTAACGCTAGTAGCATCCAAAACCTAATCGTAACACTATCCCTAACCCTAACCTAAACTTAACCCT
>NW_010307187.1:0-18864 GCF_000700745.2 Antrostomus carolinensis
CCTTCCAACCCTAAGCATTCTGTGATTCTGTATTAGAAGTAACTGTTTCTCCTGTGAGTGTTACAACAACAACAACAACAAAAAACAAAAAACAAAACAAAAAAAAAACAATGAAACAAACAATCTGAGCTACTTGAGGCCATGTTTGTATTCTGCAACCTTTTAGAAAAGTCTGGCTATTATAAACTATATCAAGACTTAGAATACCATATTTTGCAGGGCCACACACTATTTGGCTATAACATGCACATCTTTACACAATGAACAACACTAACAGATCATCGATCTAGTTGTTTAGTTGTCTCTGTGTTAAAGGCATTAAAACCTCTGAATAAAATTCCCTGCTATCTCATGTACTAATTGCATGCTTGAGGCTGTTGGGAGGCACAGTTTCTGCAGTCCACTACTCAGACATTAGGCTCTAAGAACACACCTTCCCTCTCTGATACTACATTATTTTTGTTCCAATTGTATATCTGATTTTGTCAGTGGAAAAACACCTCCAGTATTTTCAGTTACCATAGGAAGCAAATGCTCACATTTCTAAAAGGCATAGTCATACCCTTGAATTAGCCTCAGGGTTAATTTGCTTTTTGTTTTTCTGTGTTTTGTTAGTATCTTACTTTCAGAGCACAAAGTTATTTCCATTGCATTATTCTGTTAGAAGACAACAGCAGTAAATCTAGTATTAATGAGAACATCATACGAATACTTTTCAATGCCTCCAAAGAACGTCTGGTGGACTTTATTTTTTTTAAAAGTAGCAAAGGAATTTTGGTAGTTGAAATGCCATACTTCTGCTGAGTCATCCAGCACTTTACCAACTCTCACAATTTGCCAAGTTTTGAGGTGAAACAAAAAAGCTCCTTAAACGCTTATGACAATTTGGTGATTTCACGCACTAGGAAAGGTTATATTTCAGCACTTGAAACAGAGGTGACCCAGTAGGATTTCATAAGCTTCTTGTCAAAACAATGAGGAAAATAAAGCCTTAAGAAAAAGCTATTAACATTGACTTGCTAAATGAAAGTTTGATCAATGGGATTGATTTTTGGTTGTTTGGTTTTTTCACTTCCAGTTTTTTAGGATTTTATTAAATAAAAGCTTGTCTTCACATCCACTGATTTTTTTTTAATTTATCATTATTTCCTCAGAGAAGCAGAATAACAACATTTAATACTTTTTGCCATCATTAAAGTGCTAAAAAAGCAGAAAAAGTACTATTTTAAATAGCAATAAAAAGTGCACACTTTCTTGAACGCTGTATTTCAATGTCTGAAGGAAATGACAATAGCCTAATAAGGTCAAACAGAACATTAGCTCATCTAGGCTTACTCTCCAATATACTTTACTGGTTTTGTTCCATTTAAACAGCTCACCTGGTGCAGCAGTCTCTTCAGTTTCAGTAACTGTGTTTTTACAGCTGTACAGTCTTGGACCATGTGCCGAAGTGTCATTTCATCAAGCATCACAGTATTCTCTGGTAAACCCACCAGCTGTCTAGGAGCCTGGTAAAAATTTGGTGCTCCATAGCTTTCAAAGTGACCAGCAGGAGATTCTAGGTAGTTTGACACCCTAAAAAAACAACCAACCAAACAAAAAAATAAAGCCACACTGAAGACAAACTAGAGTTGGAGAACATTTAGAGAAAAAAAAAGTTCTGTAACATGGGCTATATTCACGTACTATGGCATACAGCAGAAAATAAACAAATCTGAAAATGTCAGACCTATTTCACTGAAATGCTGGGCTTTTCTTCCCACTTGCATAAATCACTCACAGACTGACAACTACAGTACCCTAAACCATTTTGCTCATCAGGATTCTACAAACTCTGTAAGTCAAGTTAGCCTCTAAGAAGTATAGGATCACATTTAACTTAAAAACAATTCAATAAGTAAAAAGCTGACCAAGTTTACAAAATGTAAGTAGTAAGACATTGTAATGTTTTTCCATGGAACACATATGGTAATCTAATCAAGCATTTATAGTATCATATAAGCACAAGTAACAAATTTTTGGATTAAAAACCATGACAGAAACAAAAGTTTATAACTAAATTGTTATGAATCTCAGTGATGCTCCCACTCAGATATGCTATTTATAGACATACAACTATTCTGAAAATGTTTTGTATCACTTGAGACTCTTCAGTGCCAAGAGATTTCTCATCACAGTATTTTAATTGTTTGGGAGAAAAGAGACAAGTCCTTTACCTGTTCAAATCATTTTTACCATGGATATAGTGATCAGCATGGCCAAGATGATAGTGATCCTGTGTATTCCATCGCTGTTGTGATGCTCTTTTCCAGAATCCTTCCTGATGTTGCCTAGCATTTCTGTCTTGTCTATCACACCGGTTCATATTTTCACATTCCTCTACAGAGAGTATAAAATCAAAAAGATTGTAAAATTTGTTCCTAAGACCTTGTAAATAAAATACTAACTATGTGCTGGTAACGGATGCAGTGTAAATTCTGTGGGTTTTTATTTATTTGAACTGATCCAAAAAAGTATGCATTTTAGGACTGTCAAGGAGACTTCTGTAATAACGTCACTTTTTTACCAGCATACAAAACTTGTTACAAGAATAAGATTAATCCCTAGCAGAAACTACAGAATTCAGTCTTAACAGTACTTAGGGTTTAAGTAGAAAATCATTTGGAAGAGGTAGGGCTATGGGTAAGAAAAAAAAAAAAAAAAAATCCAAAAGTAACAGTTTCCTGTCTTTCTTACTGACAGGATCTTCAGGCCTTTAAAGAGTTCACACAACACATACACAGAAAGACATTTCATAAAAAGGCCAGCAGTTAATTCCAAAAGAGAACAGTTTCATTACTTAAAATACATATATATCTCATCCTATTCATCTTGTTTGTTTCTCAACATGAGAGACATTTAATCTTTTTTTACCTGGACAACGGGCATGATTTAAAACAAGCAAACAAAACAATCTCTTTAAAACACTAACTTCTGCAAAGCAAAGCTGATTCCACAAACTTCTTAAGGGAACAACAGCTATATTTGGCAACAGCTTGTAAACCACTAGAAACAAAGCCAAAACAACTGCTAACCATGCAGTCAGACACAGCAAAAAAAAGTCATAAACTGCTATTCTGCCACCGCATTTCTCCCTCACTTACCCAAGGAGTTTTTCCTCACATTGTCAGTCCTTTGCTAGGAGAATACCTCTACACAAGAGAACACTGTTTTGTTCGGCTGCCTACTCAGACATAGTTGCGCATAAGACGCTCATAAACAGGCCTTCCTTCCTGCTTAGTTCCCAGCCTGCGTGTTGTTGGGAAGTGAGCCCAGTTTTACCCTGTGATTTAAAACTGCCATCCTCACTCACTGCATACTTGTTGAGCTAGAACTGTTTCTATAATTAGTGTCCAAGCGGCATCCCAAACTCCAGAGTGAAACAAGGAGAGTTTCTGTAGACCTGGAAAGTCTTAAGAGGCTGACGTCAGTGAAGTCATATATAATTATGAAAAAGTGTTGGCAAAAAGTGCTGTTAAATACTATTATAACAAATATTCATATCTACAATTCAGTTTTTCTAACTGAATAATAAAATAAGCCCTCAATAAGCACATGAGTAATTTTATTATTGTGATTTTCAGCTTTGGAAAATGAAATTGAGACACTGAGTAAAGACACACAAATATTAACAAAGAACAACTTTTGCTTTTCCAGGTGGTCATGTTTACTTAAGGGAAAGCTTGGAGGTGACTTGAATTCTTCTTTTGGGATCACTTTTGCTAAAAACTCAGTGATTTCAAGATAAGAAGCAATTATAGCAGTTTATGCCATGTTAATTTTATATGGAAACCCAATTCTAAAAAAAAAAAAAAAGAGCTAAAAATAGTAATTAGTTAACACTGATCTGAAACAGCAAGTCTCTCCTCCTGAACCAGCAGCTTACACAGCAGATCATCATAGCCACCAAACATTCCAGCTACACAAACATTATTGATACTTAGCTGTAGAAGTGTGAGGAGATTTAAGTTTATTGTATTGATGTAATTAAGAAAGCACTGAAGTAAAAGTCATATTTTATTTGTGTCTAGATTAAAACGCAAACAAACTTCTTAAATTTTAGTGGCAAACATACACCTTTAAAATGCATGCATTTTAACAGTTTTTAAATTCATAATTTGAAATGGAATTACTGATGCAGATGCAGTGCATGTCTCATAAAAAAGGAAACTTAAGAGAAATTGATCTGTCCTTTAAAAATGTTTCTTAATTTTTCCCAACAGGATTAGAACTACCAGTATTGAAAGAATACTTAGATGCATAATGACTAGTACTGTGAGAAATCATCTATGCTTGCACTGTCATCCATTCTGGAAAATTAAAAACAAAAAATAAAAATTGTACACCTGTCTGGGCTGAAAAGTTGAATACTAGCACTATTGCTAATAAGTGCCTTTCACATAAGTACTTTGGAAAACTTATTCTGAGATTTAAAAGATTAAGTACTGCACTTCATATATGCACACTGTTAAAACATGACGTGCCACCACTGCGGTAGATGGAAGACTATGTATTTATTTACTGTTACTTTGCATCTAACAGACACACAGGAGCCTTCATCCAAAGAACTCAAAGGAGCTCTCAAAGAAATTGAATTTCGCCAATATTCAGCTGGCAGCTAAATGGTTCACCAAACAAGCAAAGCGCTTCTTCTTTCAGTGTCTGTTTGTACAGGGTCAGGCACTACAGTGCTCCACATCCAGTGTTTCTGTTCATTTGAAGATATGTTAGCCTCCACTGAACTTGAGAGCTAAAGCTAATATCCATATTCACATGACAGTGACAATTCTTACAAGTAGGTCAAGAATGACCAAAAGCAAATGCCTCAAACTTTGCCAGGCCACAATTTGAGAAAGTGCAGCAATAATTTGCCTTACCTACTTCACTCTAGTCTGGATTTGTATTATTTTAGTGGCTTATAGGTACCACCATCCTCCCTGTGAAACGTTTGCCAGCATTGTCACTGACAACAAGAGTGCATAAAAGGCTTCTTGAAAAACCACATCTTAAATCTTAAGGCTTCTGTTACCCTGAATTGTATGAAATATATATGGAGATATTGCCATTTTGTAGAAGAAAATAATTATCTCAAGAAGAATTACACTGTCATTCACCAAAGATGACAAAAATGTTGTCCCAGCATTTTCAAATATAGCTGAAGCATAAAATTGAAGGATTAACTTAAGTTTGAAATTATTTTATTAAAATAATAATAATAAAAAACAGTGTGCAACAAGGTTGCGTTTTTTATAAAAAGCAGTAAATGTCTAACTTTAGAATTCTTCAAACACAAGAGTTTTATTTGGAGGAATGGAAATATCACACTTCTCACATTTCAGAAAAGAAAGATTTATTACTTAAAGAAAACGCAATTTGAAGAGTGTGCCAGCTTATTAAAGCAGAAGTCAAAACAATGCAACTCAAAAGTCTGAAGTCCATAATGCAGTTTCACAATAAGATTGTCTCATTTACTAACCTTTGTCATGAGTTGGGTCCTCAGGTAGGTCCACATCAAGCATGAGATCATCATCTTCAAGATCACATGAATCAAGGTTATTCAAGATATCCTGAAAGAAAGAAAATGTGAGATACAGCTGCTTTCATGATACTTCATTTACTTTACTGCCACAAAAAGCTTTCAAAGCTGTGTTCTATTTGTATTGCATACATACCCCATGTTGTCAGCAGTCTCCTCTCTTCAGAGTACAAGATCAACCTTACTCACTATCATCTACACAAACAGTAATTATCACACCTCTACTGACACAATACAATAACAGAGCTAGACAAAACAAAGATGGAGTAAAACAGTTTTCTGCCTGGTATCTATGGAGTAGTGCAAAGATTTTTCTATTCATTAATATTCTGCCTGCTCCTCAATTAGAATAATTTCAAAACAAAATTATTTTGCTCACTCAGAATTCAAAAACAACTTTATGAAGAGAAGATGTTAAATCACCCTTATCTTAGCTCTCATACCATACTGATGAAAAGCTCATAACGTTCATATCATTACTGAAAGGAAGAGGGGGAAATCTATGTTATCTTGGCTTTTTGGGCCAACAAAACTTAAAATACACTATTATCAGCACTAAGTTCTGCTGCCTTTTGTCTTTAATATCATGGTTGACGTAAAACTGTTTCTAAAGCAATTAAACTGTCATGTTGGGTGGGTATGCTCACAATACAAGAGAAATGTAATAAAGTGTTAGTACTAAATGGAATTATACTTACTATATTCTAAGAGTAGAAATGCAGATTTTTCTTAGGTTTAACAGCTATACCTAAAGATGATTCATGGGACCAAGATGAAAAATTTACCAAATATTAAAGTGTTTTACTAATTATTTCTCACTTGATAATAAAGTGATCATTAAATACTGAATACCTGCATACAGACTATCAATACACTGCAAAACAATACTCACTTGGAAAGCCACACCTTTGCTGGCCACCATTTGTTAGACTCATGTTGTCAGAGATGTATAGGTAAAAAGGAAGAATATTAATAGGCACCTGTCTAAACTGCTCTTCAGCAGTCTTCCAGTAGTGTTCACAAAAGACTACCATATTTGATTACAAATGGTGGAAAGAGCTTAGACTGGGTTTGTTCATTTGTTTTTTTTCATGACAATATTAAACATTTTACATTTCTGCAGGAGAAATTTATTGACTTAGGAGGAAGGGTATGAGATGAAAATAGTTAACTTGCACTTTGTAAAATATAAGCAACATAAAGAAAAGACGGAATACTTGACATAGAACCACCTGTTTTTGTTGTATTTCAAAGTTCTACCTGAATATTTTTGCTTATATATATAGTATTCTAAGTATTTACAGGAAAAAATAGAAAAACCTACATGTCAGTGCATTGTGAATAATAAAAACAACTATGGAAAAACTTTCACAGAGACGTGTACGGCATTTAAAGGAAATGTGGATTTAACATTTGGAAGAACAAACTGCATGTATATATTTACTTCTTTTTGTTTCCATTAATTTACATTTTTCCAGGAACTAGAAGATTTTTAACTAACATGTATTTTTTAAACAATTCTGCAAAATGTAGGTGAGTTTGAGAGGCAGTTTTGGTTTGTGAGTTGATAAACTGTTTCTACGCCATGCTTTGTTCTTCCAGCTTAGTATGAACAAGCATTATTTTCTTCCAGTAGTGAAACCTTAATGTGCATGACAAATAAGTTACAAATAGTGGTCACAAACACATAAGAAAGTTGAAAACGTTTGTCACTGTTGCCCAAAAGCATTAAAAAAGCACAATATAAAAACATGGTATTTCAGAGTGTTAACAAACCTGGATAAGCCACTCTGCTATCTTTGTATCAGACCTTCAGACGTCTAATGATGTCAGAGAAGGTCAGTATTTGAGATGCCAAATATACTTTTCTATCAACAGCACATTTCATTATATTCCCTAATTATACATTCCTGCACCACACTGAGGCAACTCCACACTAGAAAACACAACTGCGAATATAAAGTCATTGCAATAGTTGTGCCACATGTGAACTCACTTGGAGTATTTCCTAATGCTATCTACTGGGGAAACATAACATGAAAGTAGATGTCAGCAGCATCATCTTGAGATAGCTATAAGATAAAGCGCAGGTTTCATCAACACATTAGTGCTTTTAGAACTTATGTTTACAGACAACCACTGTTATTCTAACTAATGAACTAAAGTTCATTATACAGCACTCGGCAGTAACCCTGTTAATAATGTGCGTTTAACAGCAATTATAATCATGAAGCAATTCTGGGCTATGAACTCAATAAGAACAGGAAGTAAATTCTTCAAAAGTGCATCAGCTACAACCCTACATAATACTACACGTTTCAGCGATTATTAAAAGTTCTCATAGGAACAACCCTATTTTACTTTTATAGTTGAAAAGAATAACACATATTAAAAGTGCATGTAACTTCATAAGGCTGATTTAGCACTAGATTTTCAAGATGATACAAACTAGAAAGAGATTAAGTTTGAGACTGTTAAATCCCAAGTCAAACTACAATGCCGTCCCCAAGCTCTCCCTCCAGAAAGGTTTTCAACTGAGCACAGACAGTAGTGCTTTGTTCTCTTGCTGCAATAGAACAGGAAAAGCAACAGGTGAGAAACAGATGATCTGTGACTACTGGTATAAGAACCGAATAAGCTGAGAACCCCAACAGCAGGGAACGCTCATACTGCATAAAGAGATAGGAAAAGACTAAATAGAGAGGCAAGGGTAAGGCTGGCAAATGATTACACCACATTTTGCAAGCTTACTTCAATGTTCTGCAAATTCTTTCTGTAGCAATTACCCTCAGGTGCTATGTCTTACCAAAGGGTAATGAAGCACACACACCAACAGCTCACTTGCAACAGCTTGGTTTTTTGCCTAATTTGTTGGATGCAGAGAGTTCAAAATCTCTTTCGCAAGAAGTGTAACAATGTTAAGTTCTTAAAACCAGTGCTTTGAAGATTGGGGTACTGTAGAGCAGCTACTTTTGCTGAAACTGAAGATGTTTAATGCTCAATCTAAATTTGTGTCCATCATAATGGAGTAGCACAATATTCTTTTTTTAAAAAGATAACGTCTAAAAATTCCTCATGCTATATACATCAAAAGCTCTCTCTTCCACTGAAAAAACAGTATTTTTCAGCCCACCAACTTAAATTCAATTCAGTTTAACAGAGAGACCTAGACAAAAGGCCTGATTCTCAGCCTTCCTATTTCTCAAGCTAAGTATATAATGCAAATCAAAATAGATTACAGCATGCCCAAATTAGGACGATAGATGTCTATATTTCCGCCCTATTAAATGCAAAAGATGTGGACCAGTGAAAGTTTATGACACAATGTATACTACATTGGAATTTAAAAAAAAAAAAAAAAGAAGAAGAAAAAAAAGGCAAGCCAGGCATTTGGCTTAGTGGACAAAAACAAAGCAATTCCATATAAGCAATTCTCAACCAAATCATTTCAGAGAGTGTTCACAGACGTGAGAAGAGCCTGAGCTCAAATCACCAAATCAGTACCCTTCCTGTCACCCAATGCATGCTGTCTTCATAGAATCATAGAATGGTTTGGGTTAGAAGGGACCTTAAAGATCATCTAATTCCAACCCCCCTGCCATCAAGCAAGGACACCTTCCACTAGACCAGGTTGCTCAAAGCCTCATCCAACCTGGCCCTGAACACTTCCAGGGAGGGGGCATCCACAGCTTCTCTGGGCAACCTGTTCCAGTGTCTGACCACCCTCACAGTGAAGAATTTCTTCCTCATATCTAATCTAAACCTACCCTCTTTCAGCTCAAAGCCATTTCCCCTTGTTCTGTCATTAACTGCCCTTATGAAAAGTCCTTCCCCAGCTTGCTTGGAAAGCAGCTGCATTGAGGTGGTCATGAACTGTTGGTGAATACTAGGAACAATGTTTTGCCTTTTTCCACAATTCAAGATCTCAGACCTCATTATTTTGTTCTACCTTTAGAAAGTAGGCTGATAAAGGAAAATAACTAATTATTTTTGTTACTTATTTAGCGAGTTAGGTCTTGCTTCCAATAATAATCATGCACTTCTGAATTCAGTAGAAAACAGAAGTAAAAGCTCACATGCAATTTAAGTATTCCATTGTGATTACTTAAACTGAATACATATACAAATTTCTTCAGTTTGATTTGTATTACATCCCGATTTTTTTTAAGCCTATATGTACAATTTCTTTGATCTCCAAGACGACCATACAAGAGTAATTGTGTGTACACCATTTAATACAAAAGATTACAGGTCCTTAAAAGCTTCAAAAAGCAAAAATATTAAAGGATGGCTATGACCACTTTGGGAGAAAAATGCAACTATAGAAAGTGTGTCTATGAGCTCAAAATTTGACTCATTTAGATGAGTATCCTAATTTTATAGCGAAAGATTTCATGTCATCTACAGCATCAGCATAAAAATACCTTTCTGGCATGCCTAGTTTTTATATTACTATTCACGTAATACTTTCCCAGGTTACTGACAATGCATTTATAGAAGTTTTATCTAACATTAAGGTAATCTAACTTAGTAAAAAACTTTACTGTTAAATCTGGTTGGATATTACAAAAGGTAAACATGCTAGGCTATTTCCAGTATAAATTTTTGAAGTTATTTACTTAAAGAACACAAGAGTAATTACAGGTCACTTTATTGAATGACACCACATTATGGCATGTTCCATTTATTTTGTTACACTTTAATCTCTTTGTACAATCATCAGTAGGTTAGAATCAGACTTCAGACTTTTATTTAGTTATTCTTACAGTACCATACAGTATTCCTTTTGATGAAAATGTATTATAGCAAGGACCAGTAAGGACAGACATGAAATTAAGGCTATTTTACGACATACATTATTTTCTTAGATTCTTTACTTATTTTGAACATTGTTAGTCTTCATGTCCAAATTTTAGGCTTAATTTTTCTACATCTACCTCAAGTTTCAGGTTTTCAGTAAGAGAGTAAACAGTTTCTCAGAAACTGATGAAAAATGAAGCCAAGTTATCTGTCCATGTAAATTTTTTTCTTCAGTTCTTGTGTTAAAAAGACCTCAGAGACACATACTAGAAGAAAGCATGACATTTCAATTTCTGACAGTTCTCAAATTGATATTCCAGCTTGGGCCAAATTTGGGCATGGATAAACTGAGAAGCTACTGAAAAACTCAAAGAGTGACATTTAAATCATCCTAAAAATAATAAAAATATATACATATGCAGAAATAAAAAGCCCTCTAAATAGAATTCTATCAGAATCTCCAAAATAACTTATTTTTTATAAGTCTTTCGGATAACTACTATGAGAAAAACATTTTAAAAATACAATTTTACACCCCGCCCCCCATGTCTTAGAAACACTAGCATCTCTGTATTACAATATACTTCTGTTATCTTAGAAAAGCAATTGTCAAAGTTACTAAACCATTTAGAGCAGACACATGTCCTTGTGACATTCCACAAAAAGGGAAAAAAAAAAAAGTAGTCAAACATCCTGCCAGGATGCCAGCTTCATGCTCTTTCTACTACTGAAGAGATCCTATTTAAATGAAACATTCAGTGTCTATATTAGCACAACAAAGTCACAATATTGTGTTTAACTTGATTTTGATGCTATGACAATGGATATACTACTAGAAATTTAGCAATACTGATTTTGCCTAATACCACACAGGAGAAAAGAGTCATCAAAGTGCTCGCGGGAGGAAAGAGAAAAAAAGCCTCTTGAAACAACAGAGGATGTAGGGGTTGACACTGGGATAGAAAGCTCAGTTTCTAGTCTAACAGTCAAGGCTCCAAGAAGTACTAGATAAGTTTCAAGCCAGTTATTCAGTCGATTCACCCAGCAGTGGGACTCTTCACACTTGGAGCATCAAAAGGACAGAACAATCCTTGTACCAAGGACCCTATAGAACAGGACTGTGGTAGTGTATTCTACCACTAGTTGTATTTTTTTACTGCAACAAACTCATTTTCAGAATTTCCCCATCCTAGCTCTTAGCAACAACAATGCAAAGCTCCTTTTGAGATCATATTATTCACAAAAATGTTGATAAAATGGCTGAACAGACATTGTCCCTTTTGTCAAAAATTTCCTGAAGTCCAACAGGCTTAAGAATCACTTCTACTTTACAACTTCTGAAGTTAAGAAAAACATCATGATACAGCCTTGATACACATCTCAGCCACCCAATTGCATAGTAAAGACCTATTTCTGTAAGAAGCAAAGATGGGGCTGAATAGGAGGCCAGCTACAAGATAACTAGCTTCCAGGATTTACTGGGAAAAGGTATTAAAAAGTAAAAAGAGCATGGAGATTACAGAAACATCAAATAGAAGTTAATTCATAGGGTGCTAGTTCTGGACAACAGAAAAACATCACAAAAAAATAGCCAGCTTTCAAACTAGTTTTGTGAAGAGAAACCTGCATATGTCCCCTTAGAACATCAGAAAATACCTACTTCTTGAACTGAACCTGGCCTATATGCTTTAGTTTTGTCTAAACTGGAAGGCATAGCTGTAATGCATCTGAAGGGCAAATATGCCAAAAAACTAATGGATAAGAACTAAAGCCTTTGCAATCATTCCTCCACAATTTGAACTGTTGTTGACAAAACATATCACTGGAAAATGTGAAAATGTCTTTTCCTCATACATAAAACTATACACTAAACTTTTTAGTTATAATACAACAGCTTTTCTTAGATGACATCTGCATTATATATAGTGTATCCAATTATTTTTGTTTTTTTTAAAAATCCATCAACAATTTTGCCAGTATGGCAGAAATATCTATAAAGAAATTTTACATTAACATAAAGAACACTATTTTAAACCCTTATATTAGTTCTTTGTCTAGATTCTCTTTGTATCATCTGCAGCTAACATGGAAAAAAAGTATTAAAGTATCCCAGAGGAAATGTACTACTACTTTCTTATTAGTAGTGATGTCTCTACAGTTGTTAAGATCTCCCAGCTGGATGCTTCCAGTGTGACATTTGAACACTACAATCAACATGCTGCTGTACTTTCAAAACAGAACTCCTTTTATGGTCTACATGAGTTCATTCACCTGACTGAAAGTAGAGCTCATTGCCGTGAGTTCACATAATTTTGGAACAACAACAAAAATATACTATGTTTATAAGATTTTCTATGCTCTAATATTTGAAATGAGAAGAAATTGTACTATTTTTCATCTGAAAGTGATTAATGTCTCTGTAGTATCAAACTGTTACAAGTCTTATGCTACACTAAAAGAGCAGCAGCACTGTTTCTTATTTCAAACATTCTTTTGCAAATAAAATCTAGATGTGCTTTATGCTCAGAAAACCCAGCAGCTTTAGATGCATAAAATTCCAGAGATTCACACTCGTTGTCTATGCAGTTGCATATGCTGTATTTCTTCTGGCAAGATGCTAAAAAATAAAGATTTTGGATTTTTCATAAAAAAGGTATTGAGTGGAAAAAAAGGATGAAAAAAAACGACAGAAAAAAGTTCAACAAGCAGAAGATAAGCATGAGCAAAGTGAGAGAACTAAGGAAGAATCTGTCCAAAAAACTCAAGTGAAGAGTTTGAGGGTAATGCAGAAATTAACAAAGTATTATTTCAGCTACCTAAAGAATGAAAAAGAGGAAGTAGCTTTTGAAAACAAACACTGGGTAATAAATCAGTCACCTGGAGCGCAGCTAAAGGATAACTGCAAAAGTAAGTCAAACACAATTCAAGGCTGACAGCAGAGAAAAGAAAAAGACTTCTAGGGTCTTTTTCAATGCTATTTTCATATCTGACAACATCACAGACAGATCTAGAGAAGAGATAAAGAAAGAAATAGGAATTGAATAGAAGTCTATAAAAAGGCAACATTAAATAAAAACTGAACAGAACTAAGTGAAGGTAGAAAACAGAGACAGAAGATAAAGACATATTTCACTTTGAGAAGACAGTGGGCATCCAGGAAGGCACATACCGTACTATAGGGCTGAAGAGAAAAACCCACTGTAAACAATGTCGTAACCGAGGAAACCACATAGGGAAGAGAAAGGTTCAAACTCTGTGGGATACCAAAAACAGGGTAGGAAGGGAGCTATTTTAAATGTTGTGCACTGCAAGTCACATTAAAGGTAATTAAGCCCAACATTCAAGCAAGTATTTCATCATTTTGTTCATTCTCTGTAAAGGAAGGTTGCCATGACAACAAATGCAACAAGAACTTTGTTCTGAAAATCCAAGACATTTTATGTTTAACTATTAGCTATAACAGTCTTAAACAAAGATTTGTTATTCTTGAAAACATTTTTAGAGAGGTATTGTATGTTCTACCTAGGTTTATTGGGAGTAGATAGGAAATAATTATTAAGTCATTATCCACTGTATCTCAAGAAGTAGCTATGCTTACTGCCTTGTTTAAAAAAAAAAAAATCAAATATCGGGCTGTTTAAGAAATATGAAATTCAATAGCATGATGAAGAGAAAGAGAGAAGAAAACCAGAAATATTAACCATACTGATGAGACTTCACCAATTCATAAGCAACAGCATTTCCAACACAAGCAGCACAAGTTAAATCCCACAGCCACAAAAAGCATTCCTTGGCTGCCATCTAGCCTCCAGTAATGAACCTACAAGAGAAACTGAAGCGGGCTGCAGGGAAGCATTCTGCCCATCCTCCTGCAGAATTCCTGTAACGTTCAAAAATGCTTTCTTTTTTTTTTTCCAACAGTCATATGATTTTAAGTTGAAAGTTTCTGATTTACTATAGAGGACAATAATAGAAAGACATCAGCAATAGTAACACAGAAGTAGCAGAGGCTGAGGAAAAACAGTCCTTTCT
This sequence comes from Antrostomus carolinensis, assembly GCF_000700745.2. Lineage (NCBI taxonomy): Eukaryota > Metazoa > Chordata > Aves > Caprimulgiformes > Caprimulgidae > Antrostomus > Antrostomus carolinensis. The sequence goes on from NW_010307187.1 coordinate 14,408, forward strand.
ACTCACTGCTTCCAGTCTGTTTTCAGAAAAGTCTACTGACATCAGAAGTTCAGCATTACTTTTTCAGTTTACCTACAAATAATGGAGCATGTTACACTATAAAGCAGTATGTAATTGCTATGGATACTCTTAACTGGCAAAAGTAATTGTGAATGATTTTCACTCCACTGACTTTTACTTGTATTAAAAGCATGAGGCTCGGCTTACAGGAAAATAGGGAGAGGAAGACCTCAAGAATCAAAAGAAACTACAGTTTAAGCAGTTTGTTTCCTCATGACTTGTAGGTTACCAAACATCTCATTTGACAGATCTATCTGCTCACTTCTAGGCACCTGTAAAGACAAACCAAATACAACCTCCTTGACCTCCCTAAATGCATTTCAGTTTGGTTTTATAACCTCCTCTTAGACATGAGGATCACCAGTACATTCAAAAAAACAATTAACATATGAAAGATTGAAACCAAGCTATTTTAATTTTTAAAAATCCAATTAAAATAGAAAACCTGTACATGTCACCTCAGGCTTCAAATAACTCCCAGCTGAAAATGGAAACAAATTATAACCTCAAAATTCAGAGGAACACCATGTGCAGGGCTGCTACGAGGAGATCAATTAAGTTTCCTCTGTACAGTAAGTTTTAATTATACCCTAGCTAGATTTTTGGCATAATCCAAACACAACTTGTTACACAGCATTAATGTGTTCTACTCTTATACAGTCACCTTAATACCCTTGTTTCTAATTCAAAACAAAACAATCCTCAAATATGTCCTAGCTATTTCCAAGTAATTCTATTTTGACCAGTCTCTAAATTAATTGCTACCAATACAGGAAACATCCTGTCCCTTACTTGCACTGTCACAAAAGTATCTTGTCACTACATTATTCTAATGTATTTCAACAGTGTGACCCAAGAACATAAAGCCACTGAAATGCTGTTTATTCATAACCACCCCATATGTGGAAAAATGGTGCTCTGTTAAATTTCCAGCCTCAAGGAAGTTGAAAGTTAAGAGTTATAAGGTGATATCAGATTGCTTTTGATATCAATATGGTCTGAATGCTATGTTAAGTGTTCTTGAAAAGAAGATAAAGCACATTCCAATATTTAGAACTGCGAGGACAGTAAGACTGAAATTAGGTGTACACATTTCATCACAGAGGGACCAAAAGTGCGTGTATTACAAAAGAATTGACCCGAACATGTGCAAGACACTGCCCCTCCCCTAGGCTTCTGATGCTTTGCAACATAAAATAATTGGGAAAATGATTCAACACCAACGTTCCTATAACTCAGGACACAATTTTAGGTAAAAAGGAAAAATAAAAGGAAACTGTGTGCCACTCTAGGTGCTTTTAATCAAGTCATCTGTAAAATGTTCAAGAAAATCAGTTAGATATATGTCTCAAATTGTTTCACATTTTTTAAAACATGTTTTTCTTGTTTATACTGATAACTTTGAAAAATACTCCAACTTCAAGACTACTGTTCTCTCTGGGCACATTTACCTGCTCATTATAGTTTGAAGATTTCCTGGAAGAAAAACAATGTGTGAGACTTAAAAATTCACTGATACAGTTAGACGAATTTCACTAGAGTAATTCTGAAGTCCTTCTGTTGTTGAAAAATGATGCTACTTGGAAGAATGAAGACAAAAATTGAAGAGTAATAGCTATAAACTTGCATTAAAATAAAACACTGTCTACACAGTTACCAACTTGTACAGGAAACACTTACAAGCTTAGGAAATAAAAAGAAGTGCTAATTTCTGCCAGTACTTCACACAACACCACATCAGTTGCTGCTTTCTCTCTACCATACAAATTCAAAGCTGTCATTAATGGCTACCACGAATGAAACACAGGAGTACAACTGAAGTTGCCTTACTTGATTTTACCAGCCAAAACAGCATGAGAAAATTTACTGTGTCAGTTCTGAATCAAGCAGCTCTCAAAGGCATAGATACGCTTTCCCATCCCAAAGGAAAAAAGGTAATTTGCCATAAAATCTTGTTCACAAAATGTCATGCCTCTCAAAGCAACAGAGGTTTGTGCACTGAAATACAGTCATATAACCTCTTAATAATACTTGACAGCAGGGACACCTGCCTCACACAAGACACAGACTGAGGCACCATCTCATTAAGTAATTCGGTTTCTCACTACCTCCCATTGCTGTAACAGCTAAGCTCTGAAGTTGAAGACTAGAGTGCTGGTGGGAGGGTAGACAGTGGCCTACCTATGTTCACTCTGAAGGCAGAAACCTCTGAAGTCACAGTCTCTACTTTCACGACAGCTCCTTTCTCTGCCATGAGCAGAAAACCATCTGCCAACAAACTGCCAAAAGAATGGTTGAGGAACCCTGCTAACAGAACATACTGAAACAAGTTTGTACTCTTAGTTCTGTATTAAGACAAGTAATAATACAGACTGAGTTTCACATAGCAGTTCCAGTTTTCTACAAAAAGCTTAACTGTGAGCACGTTAATCAAGGATGCTCTCCCACTAATTTAATATGTCCACAAATTTTACCTGCTCATAATGGAAACTAAATGCCAAAAGGTGACACTGACTTTCGAGGTTTTGAAATCAGAAACAAGCAGACAAATGGTTTTCCAAATATAAATTTATAGGCTTAACTGAAAGTGTCTTAAAAACTGAGGATATGAAAAACAGATGCCAGAGATTTTTATACTTGTAATATTGCAATTATATCAACCTAATGAAGACTCTAAAGTTAGAACAGTGGAATTCAAGCAAGTCAACATCATTTTTGTCAGATTCTGGAACATGGCATGAAGATACCAGGAGAAGAGAGCATGGAACTTGGACATGACCTTATCAGATTAAGCAGAGGTTACCAGCAATATCAGCTTCAGATAAATGGCACACAGATGCATGCCAATAAAAAATACCTTTGAAGGCTGACACCTGTATTAGAATCCAATCCCAGAATCACTGTACTTCTGAGCAGGACATTTGAACCACTTTATACATTTCAGAAAACAGAGTAAGACAGTTCTTTCATATAGACATCCTAAGCAGAAATGGCAGCTTACCAAGATAATGTATTTCCAAGAAACCGGTTTGTATCACAAGTAAAATTCAGACATGGTGTTTGCCATTTTCTAGAACGCATCAATAAAAGCTAAAATCTCACAGAAGACTTCCTGGGCTACTCTGATGTCTCCTCCAAACAAAAATATTGGCCTACAAACCCAAAAATTAAGGTTTTTGAGTAAAGGAGTGGGAAGGACCAATGAATTATTCAATGTGTCCTGCAGAACAGGATTTCTTTGGTGATGAATACAACAAATAAAAATTCTCTGAGCAGAAGCAGAAAATACAGAACCTCACACTGCCATCCCACATTAGTGATGCCATGTGCTATACAGCTTTGTCCACAAAAAAGGTCTCTAGTATGTTGGGCACAGAAGGAAATGTAGAAGTAAGTACAATACATAAAATACAAATGGGAAATTATCAGACAGCCTCTGGGTTTGCTCTTAGTCACTTCCCAGGAGGTTCACAGATACTTTTTTTTCCTACAGTGAGTCCAGACCCAATCAGACAGATATACCACTGAGAATTCAAATTATTGCTCATGGAGATACACGTCTGCATCAGATGATTTTGGAAGTGCCTTTACCAGTGATTTGTTTTAATACTTCCTAGATAATAGGTACATAAAATTACCTCCCCCTACACTGGTATTACATTCTCACAGTCTCATTACTCCAACATGCTAAAGAACTCTAATATTGACTCACACACCTGTAGGGAGAGATTGCCCAGTTTCCTCCTCACTGGTCCAGTTATGTCACAACAGTGGCCAAATAAACTTGGCAGCAGCAAAAAAAGACTACAACATCTAGGGACTCACAGGCTCGTTAGGCAGCATCTTCAGGTACCAAAAAAGGACCAGCTACTTCAAAATCTGAATTACTCTAATATAGGTATGACAAGATTCCCCAAGATTAGAGCCATTATAGTTAATTAAATATTGTTATACGACAATAATAATACCTTTTCCTTCATTTCTCCCTCACTAAAGTACTGATCATTTAATTACTTAGCAGAAATCTATAAAGTCTGTCACTGTACCAAATTTTTTAACAAAGAAATACATTTTTAAAAAATAATCTAACCACAAACAAAATTAGAAGTGTGTATTTATTAATGCCATAGTGAATTCAAATAAGAACAGCACTGACTGAGGTGAAATCACCTTGTGGTTTCAGGCACAGAACAAATTCAGACCCTTCCTAAGGAAACACCCAACTGAAGTACACAACCTACTTTAAGGAAGCATCACAGGAGCACACTATGCAATTAATTCTCTGTATTAGCTTAACCTTTTGTTAGTCAAAAGACATGCATTCTAACAAAGGAGGAAATGCAATTAGTCAACACTGTTCATCTGAATACTATCAAAAAAAAAAAAAAAAAAAAAAA
>NW_010307187.1:18949-35933 GCF_000700745.2 Antrostomus carolinensis
TCTGGATAAAGAGCAGACCTGCCAATGAAAGTAAGGTTTATAAAATAATAGCGTCCACAAAAGCAGTGCTGCTTCAGAAACGTAACAGGTAACTCCCATGTACTCACACATATGAAAATTTACAATGCTGTCCTTGCTTTGAGTAAGGTCTTTGCTGAACCACATGAAGATTTTTGAGACAAAGATTTTCATCTGTTTCAGAAAATCTCAGGCACAATCTGGATAAAGAGCAGAACTGCCAATGAAAAAATAATAGCGTCCACAAAAGCAGTGCTGATTCAGAAACGTAACAGGCAACTCCCATGTACTCACACATATGAAAATTTACTCATTTAACCTTTGAAGAACAGCAGTATGTGCTTTCTTAGGGAAAAGATCATTAAATACTCTTCTGAAATGAACTCTGAATTATAAGTTTCAATCAACACCACTGCCAATATCTAACAAAGTAGCATGACATTTTTGATGTTCTAACTTTACCCATTGTTTCCTTCCATTAAAAAAGAAAGCTAGGTCACCTACACTTCCTCTATCACACATCAGACAAACAAAAGCATAGAGAGCATACAATGTGTGAAAACAAATAAAGGAAGATGTGCTTTGAAGACAGACACCACACATTTGTGGGAAAGAGACAGGACAGGGTTTGGGAAGAAGTTATGTCAGCACATTTCTGCTCTGCTTAAATCAGAGCTATGATACACTGGGAATAAACCATAAGAAATCCTTCCTCTTAAAGCATCTAAATTTCAGCACAAGATACAAATATATCAATAATGTAATAAATACTGATGGTAACACTAAGTATTACTATTTATTTTTAATTCATCCATCATTCTAAAGATAGACAAGTAAGACAAACTCCATAAGACTCAAACAAGGTCACAAAGTGTGGCAGATCAGCAGTTGGGATCTCTTTACTCATAAATCATTGAACTATTTTCTATACTAATAGAAAGTACATCGATTGATCTGTGAACAAAAATACTCTGTTGATTCTGTCTCTTACTGGAGAAAAAAAAGAGCTGAATGGTGTGCAAGTCTTTCCTGACTGGAACATCTCTGCTAATGAAGGATTTCAATATCAACTTGCAGACAGAAAAGCAAATACAAAAATACCAAAGAAAAAAGCCTTGGATGTTAGAAATCTAGGGATTTCAGTAATGGCCTATGTAAAGATACCATGAAAATCTAAATAAATTTAAGAGTCTTTGTTTCAGTAATAAAGTCATATGCATATATAGTCTTTTTTATGAAAATGTACATTTTACATCACAGCGGGGTTTTTTTTAAGTTTTCTTTTATATTTACCTTCAGCATCCTAAAATCTTAAGACACTTCACCTGCAACATGAAAAGCAGAAAAAAAAAACCCAAATTTCAACTATCTCATAAGATGGAAACTGATTTTATGTGTGCTTCTTGTAGCTAGTTCGCACCTGAAGGGCTCATTTAAAGGCTGCTGTTTTTAGGAAATTTTATCAAAAAAAAAAGAAATCTCTGCGTTGAGAGAAAGATACATACTTAGTTTCACTGCATCCCGTTAAATGGATGAAAATGAAGCAAAAGATCTTCCGAATACTCTGTACTGAATGCCTCAAATCAACACTGTTTCTTATGAAAAATTTCATAAGAATGCAACCCATTTTCAGAATACTACTTAAATTGTGCTCAAATCATAAAGTTGCTTTTAATTCAGAAAGATTTTGTGTTGAAAATGCTTCCAATGGCTGTTACATAGTGCTGCTAGCACAGCATGGAGACTCAATATTTATCTGTTTGGAATTATCATCGTACTGTTTCCACAGTAATTGTAGCACTCTATCATAGTATTACATAGTTCCATCAAAAAAACCCCACACTAGGCGAGAGATTTATCTTATCTCAAATGGTAGCCTCTAAGGGATTCACACTTCATAAAAGTCTCCCAAATACTACCTTAAAAGTAATGCTTACATATTTGAAGAGCTGTTCTATTCCATACTTTTACACTATCTTAAGCTTACTTGCACTTGTACTTTTATTACAGCTGTGCCAAAACTGTTCAAAATTTCAAAAGCCCAGCTTCTCAACAGAACAAGAACTATGGCTTTGGCATTAACCTGCTGAAGAGAATTTACAGCTAAAGAAAGGAAGATGGGTAGAAGACAATGCCTAGAACACTTTACTCTGCAGAAGTAAATGTATTAGAAGCACACACATTATAAGTCTGAACTCACATAAATTACTCTGAGAAATCAAACTGGCAATTTAAAGCTTACTATAAAGTCATTTTGAAAAGGGAATTATTAAAAAATGAAGGTAATTAACACTAAATTACTCATAAATAACTAAACTACTGTAAGAAATTAGTGATTGAACTAAACAATGCTATTTTAGCAAGGTTATTTTCTTTTTCTCTAAGAAGCTGAATATATTACAAGGGAAGGGCAAGTCCCAGTTCCTCCCCTCTCAGTGTCTGTTGTGTAAGAGGCAGCACACATTGAGTATTTTATATTTGATGATATGAGGGCTGGAGCACCTCTCCTAAGGGGACAGGCTGAGAAAGTTGGGGTTGTTCAGCCTGGAAAAGAGAAGGTTCTGGGGAGCCCTTCTAGCAGCCTTCCAGTTCCTGAAGGGGCTACAGGAAGGCTGGGGAGGGACTTTTTACAAGGGCAGTTAATGACAGAACAAGGGGAAATGGCTTTAAACTGAAAGAGGGGAGGTTTAGATTAGATATTAGGAAGAAATTCTCCACTGTGAGGGTGGTCAGACACTGGAACAGGTTGCCCAGAGAAGCTGTGGATGCCCCCTCCCTGGAAGTGTTCAAGGCCAGGCTGGATGAGGCTTTGAGCAACCTGGTCTAGTGGAAGGTGTCCCTGCTGATGGCAGGGGGGTTGGAACTGGATGATCTTTAAGGTTCCTTCAACCCAGTCTATGATTCTATGAGTACCTATACCTCTAGAAAGAGAAGGCATTTTGCTCAGTCTCAAAGACTAATTCAGAATCGCCTTTTCCCAAGTTTCAATCACAAAGGGAAAAAAATATAACACAACAAAAAAGAAATCTCATGAGACTGCAAAAATTACCTAGGAAGAAGAAAAAAATGTAACTAATTCAAACTCCAGCTAAAATTCTGGCCACATATCAATAAGTGACAAAACAGATTCATTCCAAAGAAATCCAGATTTCATTCCATGAACAATTAAAATTCTCAGCAAAGCAGCTAAAACCCATCTGTTTTTTCAAGCTAGTTTTCAGTTTTTATTCCATAATCTTATATCCTTGTAATTACACTGATGTTCACTCAAAAGCCAAAAATTGGCTTTATTTACTGCATTAAAGATTAATGTAGCACAAACCTTCATACTGTTACTAGAGCCTACAGTACAAAAGGGCTCAGAGGACTTGATCTCTTTTGTCTTTTTCCTAAGATAGGGTCTGGATATGACCTGAGAAAACACTCATAGATGTTTCCTGTCTAAACCTATTTGCCCAAATGAAATTGCTTTAGAAGGAAAAAAAAAAAAAAAAATTACTGGAATACTTTCAGTTTGAATTTTTACTTCTTACAGACTCTTATGCACTAAAATATCATAGTGTCTTTAAAAAAAGCACATTATCTCAGAACACTCCCCATAGTAACAACGGCATTATCTATCCTATTCTTAATGTAAATAAGAACTTTAACTTTCAAAAAAAAAATTCAAAGCTTCACTCTTACATTTCTCAAGTGTCTACTTAATACAGTGGACAGGAGAAATCAAAACAGCTCAAACCTTGCTACAGCAAAAGAATCAGTTCGTTATCAGTTAAGCAAAGGGGCAATGAGACTCCAGTTAGGACACATGGTTTAGGCTACAGGGCTTGTATGTACATTGAACAGTATTTCCAGACAAAAATTAATGAAAACAAAAAGCGTAGCAAGGTTGATACACTTGACTGTAGTCCAAGTTCTCATTCCAAGAAATAAGGCGGGGGGGGGAAGAATGTTTCCTGCACTCTGAAGTAAAATTACTTCATTCCTAAGCAGCTACTTCAAATATCATTGTGGAAATCAGACATTCAGCCCTTCAGATGTGCAACTATCAGACTTCTACTGAGGGAATGCTAACCCTCTCAGCTACTAACTGAATAGGCACAAACATGGAAAATACTAATACAATCTCTCCCTCCAATGAAACAGAATTCATCTACAGAAATTAAGAAATCTTAAAAGTCTTGGTTTCAGCTTGTCTCTGTAAATTTTTTTCTTTAAAAAAAGACAGTTACATTACAATCAGGAGCATAATTCAAACCTAGACACAGTAAGCGTTAGATCCACATTAAGGTTTATTGGAAGTTTTTTCCTTTCTTTTTGTAATCTAGCTCTTAATTTTTCTTGCAAGGCTTTTTTGTTTTTAAATAATTGTAATCTAAGCTTCATTTATAACTACTCACTCAGAAGCAGTGAAATGAAGAGATATTTTAACTATAACCCTTAACTTGGTCCCTGACCTAGATCTAGCTAGCAACAGAATTGATGAAAGCCTGTATTAAAAAAAACAAAATGTACCTCCCATTGTTGAGCACCTTTCTGCCATGAAACAGCAAAGCATCTAGGTATTACAGCAGGAAACACACAACATGAGCAAACAGTACAGCTGAAAGTTAAACGAGAATACATATAGGCAAAGATTGTCTATGTTGCTAATTTACAGAGCCATCACTACTGCTCTGCTAAGCACCAGTCTTCTCACACAGAACTGAGCAGAAATAGCACTGCTGATTTGGTGTTTAACAGTAAAGATCTATTGTTGAAAGGAGTACAAAGAATACCAATGAAATTAATGCTTAAAGACTTGAAGGGAGTTCATTTCTTAGAATGTTAATTAATTGACTTGTTACCTTCAAAACTGGAAATGAAACAAAAGTAGGGATAGTGGAATAAATTCTTTCCTGTTATATAATGAGAGAATAAAAACATTTGCACCCTGACAAGGTCTCAAAAAAAAAAAAAAAGTCCGACTTACCTGTAAATCCCCCAGCATTGTCTTATGAGAGGTTATTTCGATTTGTCTAAGTTTTAAACCTCCAACAAGTGGATTGCACATTTTCACCATAGCTGTTGGCTCAGTTAGTGAAGAACACAACGGTTGTCCTAGAAGAGGACAATTTCCTCCCACCCCCATGTCCTTTAAACCAAGCTTTACTGAGACTAGCAAAGATATCTGCTTTTTTCCTCCCACAGAAAGGAACAAAATGATTCAGTAGCCAGCAATCTCCTTCCATTGTCTCCCAATTCTGGTTGCCGATCCAGAAGCCTAAATTTAAATCCCCTCTGCAAAAGTTGCCTTTTCAAAGATGATCAAAACACTTCTAATCTACGACTACCCGGTAAGACCTACACTGCCATCAATAGAAAAGTTCAGGAAAAGCATTTAATATTAAGGTTTATATCAAGGATGATACAACTTAAAAGACTAACAAGAACATAATTCTTCAGAAATAATGAAAAACTGTATCAGAAATTCTTCTTCACCTTCAGATTAGAAACAATCAGTGTTTAATGTTTAGGCTAAAGACATCAAATATATCATGCTTTCTACCAAAAACAACAAGCACAGAGGTAAAATAAAAACAACACACCACTAAGAGGCAAGTCAACAAACATTTCACAGCTAAAACCTCCCCTCAAAAAGCAAGCTGACTGAAAACACATTTCAGCCTTGTAAAAATCAAAGTTGTATTATTGATATTTCTCTCATTTAAGATAAAAATTCACAGAACAGTAAGCACTGTAATTCTAGAATAGCATTAACAGGATAAAAATCAAAATGGGTGGAAAACACACACGACTTTCTACATTCAACAGTAAGTGTTACTTACAACCTCCTCTTTTCTCCACTTCCTCAAAACCTAGTAAGTTCATTCTTCCATTTTTAAGTCCTTCTAAAAGCTGTTTACTTTCAGTAAAGGAAGAAATTAACCAAAGTAGTGAACAAATATCAAAAGCTTCTAATATACCTCTGCTCCACAAGGTTTACAACAGTTTCTGTCAATCAGAACACTGATTATCAATCCACACACATGCACAAATTAATGCATAGAGGTCACATGTATCAAAAACCTTGATACATCATCCAAAAGCATGGGGAAGTAATGTCTTTCATTTGTTTGATAAATCAAATTGCATGTATCAAAAATATCTATATATAAAATTTACAAAGGATAAAGTTCAAAAAATTATTTTTTTTTCCTGGCATGGGCATGCATGTGTCTGAGGAAAAGGGTGTTTGTTTTTGCAGTGGTCTATATTAAACTCTTTCATCCCCTATAAACATCAATAAAACTACAAAGCTCATACTGGAAAAGTTTCAAACTTCTTTTCCAAGCTGGCCACAATTACCACAAAAACTATTTCTAACCTCTTAAGCACTATATCACAACATCATAATTTAAGACAAAGCAAACAATACCACAAGCAGCTGAAAACGGACCAGGAATTTGTATGTAGTTGCAGACAAAAATATAATCACACAGCTATACCAAATTTTCAGGAGATATCTCTACTGTTCTCCTCTTGGGCTAGAGCAGACAACCCTAACAAAATTACAAATCAAAGTCTGAATAGGTGCCACAAACCCTGTCCAAGTCCAAAACTGGTATCTACATTACTAAATTAGCAGTGATGACACAGTATCTAGCATACCCTAAACATATGAAGCATGACACATTGATTATACCAAATCCTTTTTGTTAGAAGTTCTGATTATTAGTGTCATGTTAATAAAATCTGCGTTGCTTTATTCAAAAGACTTCACAAAAATGAGTGGGAACAGTGAAAAGGGATGAAGGACAGACAGTATTTTCCTCAAGCCCACCAAAATCCCAAGGTTGGCTTCTCTGAACTCAGCTGCAGGATCACAGCACTGCAACAACTCTCCACCCATTCTTTAGATTGAATGTTTCCTGCAGATCAGTTATAAGTTTAGCAATAAGAAAAAGGTTGTCATGCACCTTGTGTATCACATTTGAGACATACAAAGAGTCCTGCTACAGTCAGGTATCTACCTTAAAGATTCTATGCTTGAACAAACTGAGAAATCAAAATAAAATCTAGTTCAAAAGGGTCCTACACATAAACAGTATAGAAACAACACAATGGAAGAAGTCAGACGGGCAATGGCTATTTTCTTGCTTCTTCACTCCCAGGTTTAGAGATTAGTAGAAGTTTAACATATCGTTTGCAGAAATTAATTCCTTTATTCCTTGTGAGCACTACCATGAGATTGCATAGGAAGGACTTGTTCTGCCCTAACTTGAGAATAATGAAAAAAAAAAAGTATGCAAACAGCCTCGTCAAGGTCACCTCTCCAGAAACAGGAGCTCCTAAACAACCAGTTTCAAAAAGCCATCAACTACTGACAAAAAAGGAAATAATTATCAAGTAAAAAATACATTAATTCTGTTTTTAAAATATACTTAATGAGCAATAAACTCACTCTATAATTATGCAAGTTATGCATATAAATACATACTATGCTGTTCATTTCTGAAGATTCATAACTTCCACACGGATGGACACTTCCAATAGGTTCCAACCCTTCTTCATCCCACATATATGTGCCATCAGAGCTGTCAGATGGAGAAAGCTCAAAAGAAGACCCAGCTCTGTAATTCATCTCTGGAGAAATCACATTCTCGGAAGTATGCTTTGTGCTTTCACTGTTGTCATCCACTGCTTAAAGAAAACAGGAATAGTCAAGATTCCAAAAACAACCCAATATGCCAAAAATAAAAATTAAGATGTGTATTATTGGTGCATTAACTTTTTTGAAACTGTACTGTAACGGAAATATCTGAAAGCATTCTCCAGTATTGTTCACTCATGCTAGAGAGGAAAAAAGCTCAAGCTGGTTTGGGACCTACAACTAAGTATCCTTCCAAACTACATCTTTGCTAGCCTTTTATACTGCAATAATTCACTCACCATGAAAGTTACTTTCTAGAATTCTGTATCTTTTTAACATATTAAAAGGTGGGTCCAAAATCAGATCCATTGGATCCAATCTTTCAACTGTAACTTGTCTCAAAAAAGCATGTACTACAAGAAGCCCATCAGAGACTTGAAAACATGGCTTTTAAAAACATCTTCTGTCTCTTCCACTAATTTTTAATGAATTAATATAGCATGCCTCTGTAAAAACAAAAGAACAGTGACATTCATATTTATAATTTACCTGATTTAATTAGACACCCTACACTTATTCCTACTACTTAGGAGTGGTTACCACTGTTCTGTGCCACAGAGGCAGTGGGGGTTGGGGCGGGTTGTTGGGTAAAAATTTTCTTAAAAGATCAGCAGCCTAGAGAACTTCATGACAAAGCAAGGATATGAGGAATCCCACAACCCTACGACACGCGTGGTTAAAGGAGGTATCGTTCATTCCTAACCCAAAGAAAAAGAGTTCTTTAAAGTCATGCCTGGGCAAGACAACTATCATGCAGAAAAAGCACTCTAAGAAAATAAACAGGACAGCATAGAGCCAAGTTCCACTCTGAAACAATTCACAAGCAATGGGTAATTCTATAAAACAACTTTAGTTACAGTTACAGAATCTTGATTTAGTAGCTAAAATTTCAAACAGAACAAAGTATTTACCAGACATGTTTATATCAAGCCAGTCATCAGCATTACAGCAAGATCCTCCACTTTCCTTGAGAGAAGTGAACGGCTCGATGGACGTTATGCTCCCATGCTCTAACTCTTGAAGACAGGTTTCCTTTTGCTGTATTTGGATAGTTCTGTTTGGGTCTTCTATATCTATGAAATCATCACTGAAGTCTTCACTCAAATCATTTTTTTCAGAGGATGACAAAGAAGATATAGATATTTCATCTCCATCATCACTCATACACATGACTTTTGACCCATGTTTTCCCACACTTTCATGCAGACCTTCATCAGATTCTGTTCTTTGAGCATTGCTCTCTCTAATACTGTTTTTCTCAATTGCTCTATTAATATTTGTTGAAATTTCAGAGTTCTCCATGATGCATGTGTCAGGAGTTGTACTTTTGCTGCCATCCACAACGATATTTCCAGCAAATCGCTGCCTGGTAGGCTTCAGCAGAGAAGGACGACTTAATCTGTATCCAAAAGAAGGTGCTGACCCAGATCCATTTGACAGTGGGGGCTTCTTTGAAGAAGGAGCTGACATACCAGAGTAGGGCCTGGTAAATCCATACTTCATCGGTTCATTTCCATTGGGTACATCCAACTGACGTGCATTTCTAGACAACAAAGTCGACCTCTGAGATGTCCTGGCAGCTACATTTTGACTATAAGGCCTTGTAAGATCCACAGCTTTATTAAAGGAATGTGACCTGGTTAAAGACGCAGTGGGAAGGAAAGAACTCTGAATGGAATGTGAAAAACTTTGTGATCTTACCATTTTTTCACAGGAAAAAGCCTTGCTACTGTCTGCAGATTGTGCCAAGCTTTCTCCTGAACTTGTCCTTGTGGCACTGGAATTAGCTCTAGGTCTCTGCAAACCTACCACTGGCCTATTTCCATAAAATCCATTTAAATGTGACTTTGGAGCACTGAGTCCAGAATATGAGGTCCTTCCTGACAGGGTACCTTTGGCAAATTTTGCTGAACTAGGGAGTCCAGGAAAAGACTTTGGGTTTAATTCCTCAGTCGAAGATACAAACATATTGGTTTGCTTTGCTGCTTTTGATGCAACTGAAGTAGTGCTGTTCAAACCCACCCTGAGCACATCATTACCCAGTGCTCCTTGAGATTGAGAAGAGTTCTCAGAATCAATTAATTTTTCATTAGAGTTATGTTTAGAGTTGGTCTCTCTCCCATTTTGATCATTAAGTTGATATTTATTTGATTTTTTCCAGTTGAAAGCAAAGGAAGACATGCGAACGGTGCCATTGTGCTTGCCAAAATTTTTGCCATCATTACTCCCTGCTAAGCTAACAGCCGTCCCATTTGTCACAGGTTGCAAGACACTTCCTAAATTTTTCGTTCCGTATTTTGGTAACCTGGAAACCAACGATGTCCTGATTTGATTTTTTTCTTCCATGAGCTATTGGGTACATTGGTCCTTATAGGGTGCTTGAATCTAAGGAAAAGAAAGAATATATTAGATATGCATCAACCACACATTAATCAACATAATTGCATCTATGTTTATTACATTCCTGTGCCTAACTATATCATGATAATGCAAAGTAACTCACACAAATTTTGTGAGCTCCACAGAAATACCTGTCACCAGCAGTTATTTGGCAGTAATATGTTATTCAGGTCACACCTCATTCCCCCAGTTTTAATCCTCTAGATAAACTCTTCTGGGTTTGTTGTCTGTTTTGGGTTTGTTTTTGTTTTTTTCTTTCTTTCTTTCTTTTGTAATCTATAAAATAAGCTTAAAAAAGGCCTGAGGATTTTTCCACTTACTTATTTTGAGCAGCAAACTGAATTTTTCAACTGAATTACAATTATTAAATTACATCCCTAAGACTTTATATTTTAAAAAAATCCCAGTAATTGAACACAGCACAAGCCTGTGGTCAGCAGTGTAAAACTGCAAAAACTATAATGTAAAATCTGACTAAAAGCTTTTTTTTTTTTTAGTTTCCCCCACGTCTGTGTTATGAGATACAAAATAATGAATCATCATCCACCTTCACCACAGCATTTTTTTTTCCCCAGACCTTATTGATATCCCCAACTCAGGATTAAAGTTCCTAGCTGGTTTTTTTCCTCTGTACTGAAACTGTAGTCTATCTTTGTCATCGTCTTATTCACGTACAAAATTTGAGGTACAGGACAACAGTTGCATTAGGTCACTGTTAGTAAGTGAATTCAAAAGTTTTACTTCTGTGCAGCAATACATGAACATATAATCCTAGCTACAAAAGTATGAGATAAAAAGATTATTATAGCATTCATGCATTCCCTTGTATCGTGAATTTTGGCCTCCTTCACCTGATTTGCAGTAAAGGTGACTCCACTACAGTCTTTAATAAAGATTCATTGTATCTCAACGTATAGTCATGTCATTGTGGTCTATTTTATATTACACATTTTATAAAGCCATATCTGATTTACAAACATACTTTTGCCTCAAAAATTTCTGCCTTGAGAATTCTGATCTCCTTGCTTTGATATACAGCTTTTTGTTTCTTTCACACTCATCCACCTTTTGTACAGCATTTAGTCTGTTGTTTTTCCTGGCTACACAACATGAACAACATGTCTAAATGCTATTATTAAAGACTTGCAGTTCAGACAATGAGGCCTTGAGAAGTCTCCAAGTTTCAGTGTTGCATCTTATGACAAAGTTTACTCTAGTATTAAATTCTGTATTTGCAAGACAAAGTTTCTGGGGTTTTTTCAAGACAGTCGTAAAATGATATCTTGCTTTTGCTAGTCTGAATTTTACACTTCTGTCAGTTCTACCTGCTGGTCTTACAACGGCATCAAGACACAGAATTTCTGTTGTTCATATGTTATTCCCTGAAACTATTATCTGTGTTTCTCTTTACACAGACCTACACATAGCTGGCAGCACTGAAAAAACACATGGAAACTTTTAAACCACGTCAATCATGATGAGAATCAATACACAGCAAGTAATATTATACTTATTCAAGATACAGGAAATATCCTGTATTACCTTAAAGTGAGCCACTCCCCAAGTTGCAAGACCTCACTAAGAAACACAAGATAAAATCAAAGCAGCATTAAATACACACAAACTAAAGTACCCATAGGATTTTGTAAATTAATAGGATGCCCCAGAGCTGTACTTCTGGAAGCAGATCTACATTAAAAAGATACAAAGAGAAATGTAATCAGAGACATGGTTTTTTAGGGGCTCTTAACCTAGTGAAAATAACAGAATCCACATCCTACAAATGTTAGAGTGCACTTCTATTTAGAAACACACAAATCCAGAGTTTTCAAGTATAAAGTGAATTCTGGGACACTAGGGATATAGCCCTCGCCTAGGTGTACAAAGCAGGACGCAGTATCTCTCCCCAGCAACAGCAAAGCATTTAACTTGTTATGCATAATGCATGCCTGTATGTGGATTTAAGTGTCTAATGTTAGACTTATCTCAAAAACACTATGACCAACATCATCTACTAAGAAAAGCATTCACAGCATCTCATTTATGTATCTGTACCCATAAAAAAACTTGCCTACAGTGTACCTGTACACGTTGCAAATGAAAAAATCAACATGCTTTAATATCAAATATCAACCTCAAAGATAATTACTTTATGCCAAAAATACACAGTAAAGGCAATAAAATACTTTAAGAAAAACTCCATGCATAGAAAATGGGTCTTTAACATCACGATGCATTAATTGACAGCAAGCATCACACTGCAGATCCATCAAAAGATATCCCAACTTGAACAATGAAGCTCAAGTCTCGTAAAGAAATCTTCCAAATTAAAAAAGTTAAATTAGAAAGCTGCTAATTTAACTTTCATGCTTTATGGCTAATTCCCTTTTCACATCTGTCTACCATCTCTTAGGTGACTGCAAAATTTAAATGAGGCCATTTAATGAGATTACTTTAATCCTCCACCAAGTGCTGCAAATTAAACTTGAAAAGAAGGCCTTTTGGTTCTCTAGGAAGGGTGCTTGCTCATTTACCCTTAATTATGGAAAGATAATATTTTATCTTTAAGAAAACTGTACCAATTGCTTAAAACAGTTCAGATAATTAAATTAAAAGACTGCCTACAAGCGATACTTGCATGTGTTTTGTTAGCTACATAACTACCGTGTTACATTTTCAATTTAAGGTTGCATTTGTCTGCTTGAAATACAATGCTGTCAAAAAAAAACCCCAAAAAATCTTAAGTGTTTGGCAGATGTTACTTTACTTTTCCCAGAAAATGGAAAATTTTCTCATGAAGTTCTCTTAAATCTTGACATATATTTACTATTAGAAACTACCTTAAAAATGAAATTCCTTTAGTACTTTTAAGTTATAGTATGATTTCTGCATCACATGAAACTCAGACTCAATATAATTTAGGTCATAATCCGCTGTGTTATAAAGAAATTCAAAGTATTTTTAGACTTCTGCAATCTATGGATTTTTTTTAAAACAGACATTTGGGCAAACTAGCCTTGTATGCTTTGCCTTGGGAAATACTTTATCTAGTGCACACAAGCCTAATCGGGAATTAAGCTAATTATAAAGAGCCTAGTCTTACATAATGATCCAGGGAAAAGGAATTAAAACTTACAAACCCTCTCTGAAGTATAATCTGAATTAACTGAAAAGCTGCTACATCCTTACCTTCAAGGATATTCAAGATCCTGGTGATAAGGAAAAGGATATTCATTCTCACTTTCCTTTGTGCTTTCTGTATAGGATTATTTACACCTTGACAAGATCCTCCAATGTTACTTTCAACTACTAAACACAACATACACTTTTACTTCATTCACAGTCTGTTTCAGTAACACCAGAAGACAGTTTCTTCTATATTAGCTTCTCAGCAAAGTTTGGGTACCCATACCTAAGACTCCACCTTACATGTTGTGGAATGATTATTACAGCAGAAGACAGTTTAAGGCTCATACATTTCAATGTTTGGGCACCTTCAAAATATTGCGATCCCTACGATCCACACCATCAGAGCTAACAGGATTTTCAAGTTCCAAACAGATTACTATGAGTGGGACCAAATTCTCCTCCTATTGCCACAGCAGCGTGGGAAAAACAGCTGCCAGATGAAACATATCTGACAGACTGGTGACAGACCAGAGCAATTCTGCAGAACTATTGCTATGCCAACAGTTCCAGATGTATGTTTCTTTTTTCTTCTCAATTTTAAGACCACCTACATAAGAAACAGAAATACTGAGTAGCTAACTTTCAGAACAACTTCCTTCCCAGTGTGAAGAATTTTTTTCTTGAGGTAGAGATAAACCTAAGTTTGTGTAACAGGAGTGTGCTGGAAAACCAAGACAGTCAGCACCTTCTCACTGCTTCTGTATAACAAAAATGGTACTTTCCTGTAGGTCTGCAAGAAGTTGGCAGCTACAGCAGTACACAAGCTCCCTTACCTACCCAGACACATTATGTCCGTCAGTGTCCATATATCAGCAAATGCCAATTATTCATCAGTCAATTTTTTTGGTATTTAGTGTGGGCAAACTGACAGAACACCTGCTATGAGGCTCTGTGAATTAATTATTCATATTTCTGCCATCATGTGCTGCATGTTACTGAAGTAAATGAAGTTTAATAACCACGTTTGCCAAGCCATTATATTATGGCATATACTATTATATGCCTTCTGTAGAAGACCTAAGAATTAAGATACTGTCTAATTCTACCTGTTTCTCAGTGGTAGGTGATCTGAAGCAGTAGTTTACCAATATTCATGCATATTTATATTACCAACTCTATAGTGCTAAAATTTCCAGGGACCTTTATTCTTTCTCCTAGAAAACAAAAGCATGTTTCTAGTATACAAACAGCATGGACAGAAAGGTGAGAAGATTCCTCCTAAAGTAACCTAAATTATCTCCTCTAGTGAAAAGCTTACTTGGCCACAGCATTACATTAGGGCAGAGGAAACAACTGTTAACTGCTGCCCAAGCAGTACAGAAAATGAGTGAAGCATATCCTTAGGAACTGAAGAGCAAACAGCAGGCAGTGAATGGGTGGCTTGAGGCAGGCACAATCTTACTACCTGAAGTAACAATTATAACCTGTTTTCTGCACCATACTTCTAAAAGGAGAGCCTTGCTGAAACCTGAGACACAGGACCAGCTCTTCAAGGTGCTATGGACATGCTTCAAGACAGCAGCTCCTAACTTCCCATGGATTTTCATCATAACTAAGATGCCGTCCACACACAAAAAAAAAGATACAAACTTGCCAGTTTGAAAAAAAACTGAAGTTTACTTTTAATTACCACCTGCTGAATCTAGATAGACCACAGGGCCTTTGTGAATTGAAGCGCACACGTATTTCAACTCTGTCCACTGTGTGTGGCTTATAAAAACAGCCTCTGTACAACTCGGACTTAGCACCACAGCCACTATTTATTTATTTATTGTTCTCTTGAGGACATACAGAATGCAGATCTTTTCACCACTAACACATAGTGAAACTTAAGCATAACATCTAATTTTCTTAAAAACAGAATTAAAAAAATGCATTACAGCAGTTATGTGAAAATGTCTTATTTCCACCAGCATAGGGAGGTACTGAATGACATAAGCGAAAAATCAGGGAAGCCCCTGCAACAGATGCAGCAAAAGGCTGCTTTAGCAAGTACTCAGGAACACTGCAGGACGGGTAGCATGGCTGCAAGTCACTTCTCAGCTTTAAGGGGACTAAGGGAACTTAACAGAGTGAAAGAAACTGGCAGGAGATGTAGCTAGCAAACACCCGCTCTGAGCAGGACAAGCCCATAGGAATTACAGATGGTGAATGCTGAGGAAATTGTGCATGTTGTATGAATTAAACTGAATCAGAATACAACTAGAAATTCTGATGGCTCCAAATTCTGAGTACTTACAACTGTCCCATACTCTTTTGTGTTATTTATCCTGCACAGACTAGGTACAGCTCAATCAAAGAAGCCTTCTCTCAACACCAAGATCCAATAAAATTTATTAGCTCTGCAATAAAATCCTCTAAACCTTCCTTCCTTCTCCCGACTTCAGCGTCTCTGAAACATCTCTGTTCTTGAATCAATTCCCAATGCTTCATGAAGGCATCCAGGAACTTTAGAGTCTCTCCCTTTACTACATCCAAACTGCACAGGGATTAATACTAGCATCTCTGACACTGCCTTTTGAAGGTATCGCAGTCATAAAGTATGGCAAGAAATTCCAAGACACTTAGTGCTTATTGTTCCATTTCTCTGAAATCATTTTGTTATTCTGTGTTTGAAGTTGTAAGATTCTGTTCCCAGATCTCAGAGAGCTCAGAGGTAAGTCCTTCTGTATTCTTCCTCCCTCACACTTAGGTATGCTGATGTTCTACCCACTTGTAAAGTTTGATCTATCAAACACCAAGCAAACCATTTATCCAAGCTGCTGCTGTGCTGAGTTTTATGTCAGAATGGACTAGGTCAAGGAATATAAGCAGAACATGATGATGAATAGAGATAAAAGGAGGAGAGAACAAGAAAGACATCCTGAAGATATTGTGGCTTCTGTATTTCTAACAATGAACAGCATCTTTAGTCAATATAGCAAAAGGAAGATAAGACATTCCTTGCAATCTTTAAAAGCATTGTAGTTATTCATCAGAATACAGTTTCTTAATGCTTTGTAAGGCAAGAAGACATAAGCACTTACAGGAGAAAAAGAAATAGGGAAAAGCAGCTCTATTTTGTAGAACAAAGCTACCAGAAAACTTCCAGAAATCCATTTACATCCCTTAGGGCTACACTTTCAATTCACTCTGCCTTTAATGCTATTTTCATTGAATATCAGGCACCCCAAGGAAGGAAAAAAAAAAAAAAAAGGGGGCTAAGTGCTATCTGCCCAGAAATGTATGCTTTGTAACAGTTTGCCTGCTTGTGCTTTGGAGATTACTAAAATAGAGACAATGCATTTTAAACTTCAAATTTTTACATCAAACCTTACCAAAAGGTTGAAACAAAACAGGATTTGAGTTATCATAAAACCTTTAGGATTTTATTGAAACAAATGTCATACAAATTTTAACTCAAAGTAAGACCTTTGCTAAGGTTTCTCAAATAGGTAAATTTGCCCTGATTTTTGGCATTCTTACAACATGAATAATAAGGCAGACAGTCAAAGTCCAGATGCTTAGCCAGCTGCAGCAAGGGAACAGCTTCAGGACAAAGAAAAGAACATGGAAGATACTTGGGGGTAGGGACATTTATGGGCCTGTAAAAAGGAAGAAATAGACTTGAAATAGTGCACTTTCACATTCCTCTTAAATGTTAATACAGGTTATCATAGTTCATTCATAAATGAGATGTGAAAT
>NW_010307187.1:35974-42784 GCF_000700745.2 Antrostomus carolinensis
TCAGGGACAGAGGTCAGCTAGCAAGCAGAACAAAGTACAGCAGAGGCACAACTCCTCTCTGAAGCTGCTAATCATCTGACACATCTTCTTGGAGGAAGTCATCAATTCCCTTCTTCAAAAGACCTACTCTTCTTGCCACAGCAGCAATAAAGCCTAAGTCTATTCTGACTTTGTCAGAATTCTGGAAAATGCCTTTAGTAAGAATCAAAAGTAGCTCAGACAGTGATGGACATTGATTTTCCTTAAGTTTGCTTTTGTGCACTCTTCCAATCACTCATCCAAATGTAGCAGTCATACCTTGTTAAATCTGAACTAGCGAGGTCAACTCTGTAGCTGCAGATACAGACACCGTGCACTCCCTGCATAACCAACTCTTCAAAACACGAGATCCAGAACATAGCAAGGCTTTCACTGGAAATCTAGAGAACACAAGGCACAGCTGATAAGAACACTAAGTGTGCTGACCCCAACAAAAGCTTTCAAAGCATTGTAATAAATCAGAAGCAGAAACAATTGACATGGCTGATAAACCCAGTTCCAATGCAGCAGCACTGCTGCTAGAAGGAATTATGTAGATTACTTCATTTGTTACATTACAAGAGGAATGGCCTTCTGTGAACAGAACAAATGCAACAGATTCAACCTTAGTGAGCAAGCCATGTAGACCAAGCTTCTTCAGCAGTGTAGTTTAACAGCTCTTAAACTGCAAAAGATGTATTGTTGTCAAAATCTTTGTTGGTGAAGAGATACAAAGACTATTTGCTTCAATTCTTTGATGACATTGTTCAGTTTAAATTGCTAGCAAATTTGCAAAGATAATAAACAGAAAGGGGAAAACCAAACCAGGAAGAGACACAGACTTTCTGTTTGCCTTACAGATCTAAGGCAACCTAAAGACAAAGTTGGATGTATGGCTACAGAAAAGAAAATAAACTAGAGTATTACTCAAACACCATTTCACACACACACACACACACACACACACACACACACACACAAGTACTGTGACTATACAGCACATATCTAGGTTACCCTCTTGAGCTGTCTTAACATTTGCTTGTACTTGGCAAGATTTTTACCCTGGAAGTTAATCCATAATTGTGTATATGTACATGTACATACATATTCAAAAAACTCTGATCTTTCCCATTTGATGTGGATAGCAGTCCTTCCAAAAAGTTTTAAAGCAGACATCACTGTTTATAACATAAAGGTAAATTAAATGCTATGCTGTAGTTAAGATTGACCAAATAATCTCAAACAACAATTTCAGCCTAGAATCTGAGCTTTCTAGAAGTGAAACTGTGGATCTCAATCTCTCCTTTCAAAAATTTTGTGATGTCAGCATCAAAGCAGCTGATAGCAGAAACACACCACTGCTTTTGCTGATGGCATTATTCCTTCAGCAACAGCATTTCATGTTGGTAATTTCAACTTTTCTGAATTTATTCTTACAAAATAGATTAATCCGTCTCCAAGTTCAGACATTAAAGCAATGTCAGGCATAAAACCAATGTCATTCTGCAAACAAGTAGTAATCTTACCTGCTACCATCTGGCAAATATTTCACTTAAAAATAGAGGAGCCTCCCTTTTCTCTCAGAACTATCTGCTCTCACCAAATGATTCAAACACACCACCCCTGTCTCTAACTCTACTAGGAGAGCCCAACATCACCATTGCTTCAGTAACAAACTAAAGAGTCAGCTTCCAGTTACCATTTTGTGCTACTTTAGTAACACATCCTACCTGGAGCAGGATTTTCTTGCTGATAAGAACAGGCAGGCTGGAAGCCAAGTGAAACTTTGAACACAACTGATTATAAATGGAAATATCCCTTTTTAGACTGCCACCTTGTCCTTCTTACTTTTCTAGTTTGTTTATTCATCTGATGCATCTTCTCCATATAAGAACACTGAGCTATTTTGAGCTAAAACCCTCTTATGATGGTACAGAGAGATACTGTTTAATATATTTTTGTATCGATCATATAATGACTAATGGCAGAAAAAATACTACCCATCTGAACAACTGCTGAATAGTTTATCTATGTAGGTATTTTAAGATTTAAAATTTCCATTAGTGTCAATCTGCAGTGAGGCTGTACTTACCACCAATACATAACTTTTTTTTCCCCCCCTTCAGTCACACACACTCATTCTCTCTACTGCTGCCTGAGTAAGAGTTCCAGTCATAGGTTAAGCTGAATGACAAGCAGAGATAACTGAAGGAGACTATATAATTCATAGACTCACTAGTACTGAAATATCTTCAGTAAGACTGAAGAGGTGCAGAGGTGATAACTGAGCAAGACTAGACAAGATGAAGCAGTAACAAGACAGACAAAAATAGTTTGGGGAATTTCTTTTCTACATATTAGCAACACTACTTTAACATAGGTTAGTTTTTGTCATAAGACCACATACTTGAGACAAGACCATGTCAAACCATTGCTACAGATTTTTTTTTAAATCATATTGTTAAATCAGTCACTGTTGGATTAAAAAGAAATATTAGAAAAAGGACTGACAAAGAAATTCTGTAAAACTTGCCTCATAAAAGAGAGCAAGTGAACCCTGGATAAGCTTGATACATTATATAAATCATAATATTTCTCTGGGTTTGGATCATGGCGATTCAACTGTCCAGATTCAATTCTCCAGCTCAGCCATACAGTTCTAGCAGTCACTCTTATTTTAAAGGCGATGAAATAAAAAGTCACACTGTCTCCTGTGGTAGCCTTAAAAAAAAAAAAATGCACCAGGAAGAGGATGAACAGGGCAAGCATAGAATGTGACTTCCTCAACCTTCAACTACTCTCAATTCACAGCGTTTCTTGAATTTGATGCTGTTCGTTTAGGAACTCTCCACAGATCTCTCCTCCACTATCTTCTCCAACCTGCCCTTGAGCTCCCAAGCTTTTTCCATCCATGACTGCCTTAAGCAAGGCATTCCAGAGCCCTCCTAATAATTATTTTAGAGATTATTCAATTGCCTTGCACAGATTCCTGAGGAAAACTGCTTGTAAACTCCCAACATTTCAAGAACTGGCCACTGATTTCTGCTCTCATTGCTACCAAACAAACCAGTTGTATAGATCTGTTTGTTTCATAGCTATGTGCTTTAAAGAAGATACTGGATTATTTGTATTCTTTGAGGTGAAGTTTGACTTTTCTCCAACATCCATCCTTAACCAAAAATACCGCAGCCATATACTGTCATATTATAGCTTTCGGTTGAAACTTGTTTATTTTTGAACCACATCTTCAAAGTGCTTGCTATTGAGTTTCATTTCACTAGTGCGGGCCACTTACAGCTTTTGTCTATGATTTGATGGCTATAAATTAGTTCCCAATCTCAAAACCAAACTCTCTAAAAATATTACGGTATCAAACAACTTTGCAAGTTTGCCACAGCATAACAAGTATCAACTTGTTTTTAACCACAGACTGTCAGCCTTCTCTAAGTATTTTAAAGTGTGTTTTACATTTTCTTACTGATTTTCTGATACATGAACATAAACAATTATATCTGAATGTACCTACCAAGGTCAGTTTTCTACAACATAGAAGACACAGACAGTTGTTAGAGACTCATACAACTGTAATAAAAAAAAAAAAGGGTTCTCAAAGAAACTGACAGGTAACTTCAGTTACTAGTGCGAGTTTGTCTACAGGACCAGTTTCTTCCACATTAGCTTACAGAATTACACAGAAACAGCCCTCTATGCTCACATTTTACTTGAATTAAAAGGAAGCTGATAATATATAATTTGTTTTGTTTAATCAAGATCTCAAATGTAGTGATGGTAAAGTGTTGTTTTTACAAACTAGCATCTCAGAGCTTTCATGGTTTTGTTTAATCAAGATCTCAAATAAAGTGTTTTTTTTTACAAACTAGCATCTCAGAGCTTTCATGACTGAAAAATTTACTCAGAGAGGGATTAGGACTTTTTTCTTTTACTCTGTTTACTGACAAAGTTAGAGGATGAAAGATTCTGCTCCTTTCCTCAAGCCTCCTGCTACTCACAGCAGTAGCTCTGGCCTTGCCAAGTTTCCACCTATTCAAGCTTGCCTTACTGAAATGAAGGCGAGTTAAAAGCCATAGTTTCCCTCAGATAATCAAAAATACTGATCAACAAGTCTATGTAATAATTTCATCATATAAGACCAGAAAAAAAAATGCATAAGTAAAGCCTATCTTTAATACAACTCACAAAAAGAACACGAGTTGAAATATCATACAAATTCAGTCATGAAAATCTCTATAGCTACCTAGGAAAGATTCTTGAATCTCCAGTTCAAAGTAAACATGGCATTATTGAGTCAAGAGAACCCAGGATACTCAGTTCTCCCATGACGCGCCACTTAACTTGTGCTGTGTGTGCCACAAGTCATCTGGGCTAATTAGGCCAAAAGCTTAGGAGTTCTTTTGCTTCAGAGAATAAACTCAGAAATTGTTTGCAATTTAAGGGTTATTCCAGATCTATAACTTGTTCAACCACCACATAAAAGTAAAACTTTATCAGCTATGGTCCTCTGGCTAAGAAGCTGACTCCTTGTAGCGAGAACCTTGACAACATTAACCATACTTCTGCTTCAATCACAGCCATTAAAATGCACTCTGCAGAAGACTACGCAACTCATCACAGACTAAGTGCTCATGAAAATCCCAACAAGCTGTAGTGAAAAAGGCACTTTACTGAGAACTCATGACACCAGTTTCCTAAGTGATCAGGAATAAGCATCCCCCACCCTGAGGAGACTTTCTTGCTTCACTTATTGTAAGATATTATCAGCAGAACTGCTCCAGTTGAATCCTCCCTTTAGAACAGATAGAGAATAGGGAGTGAGCAAAGTCCAGATCTCTGCAAATCAAGCTACTTTTGATTAAGGAGGAAAGTATATTCTCAGTATGTCTTCCAAAATGCACCTATTTGATGGAAGTTTAAAAGTGAGCTAGAGTGTGTGTCCCAGAGGTACGAAGAAGTGCAAAGGCCTACACCAACTAACTAAACTTCATCGTTGGAATAATTATTTTAAGGCTGTTGGGATTTTATTGTAACATACAATGTTCAGGTATCCAGAGATTTCCATAAGCTTTTCTTATTGCTCCAAATGAAACACAATACAGGATTTTAAAACTAATTATCAAAAGCACCATTAGCATTTTGATCTTCTTAGTATCCCTCTTGGCAAGGAATTTAACCCTGCCTGAGAGCTTCTAATTAAGAAGATGATGCTGCTGTTTACACTTCCAAGTAGCGGCCAAAAGGGAACATCACAACTACTGCTACAACTCACTACCTTTTATTCCTTCATCTCTCTTACATTTTCAGAGATTCGCACTTTCTAACAATTTTAGGCAAGCAATGTTCACCTGAAGACCGATGGCACGACAGTGTTTTATCCAGAAAGACAGTGACAATCCTCCTTTGTAACTGGTTTATTCCAAATAACCAATCCCTCTTAAAGGATGATCAGGTCCAAAAGTAATAGGTTTTACTCCAGTGAGCTTTTACATGAACAGTTCCGTTAAACAGGATTACTCATTAGGATGACACATTAAATGAGATCATTATGTTAATTGAGATCATTACTATTCATTTTTTCTATATTCATATATATTATTACTTCAGTTAAAAAACAGAAGGTGTTATAATGGTCAACATTGTCAAATTCAGAAATCTTCTAAGCCTGAAACACTTCTATTGTTTAAATAGCTTTACAATTAGAAGACAATACTCAGCAATTTTTGAAGCCCAAACACTGAGATTTCTACAATGAGAAGTACTAACTGTGAGTGAAGATTAAACTTTGACTTTAAAAACATTTTTTCTACTTCAAGTTGTATATTTATATAGATTCTTGGTTAACATTAGGTAGATGGTTATTACTAATGTTCTATTTGTTACACATTCACCTCTTCAGCTTGGAGGCTTTAAATTCAAAATGGCATCACAGAATTTAGAGTTACATGATCACTATATAAATAGGAAAAATATTTGTCAAATTCCATTCAGTATCACAAAAAAATATTTACTGTCTCATACTAATACAATGAAGTTTTGTATATTCAACTACTCCAGAAGCGATATTTTTAAAGTTTCAGAGAATAAAGTGGTTCTCAGTCATAAGAACATAACAAACCAAGATCCAACTTCAAAACTCTACACTGCATCAAATCAAGGCTCAAAGGCCACAAACACCAGGAACAAACCTGCTACAAACATGAAGTGGCACCCCTACAAACTGAAGCAAGTCCCCTGAAAAACGATAAACATCTTCATATGACCTAACAGACAAAGCACCAGATCCGCAGTCCTTACCTTAATTTGTTGTCTGGCCTGGACACTAATGCTCTGCTACTGCATAAAGTTACCATTCACTTTTGCATTCGTTAACTGAAGATAAACAGCTCGACTTCCTCCAACTCAAAGTTAAAGGCTGAAGTTGCTGACGTTTCATTGTGTGTCAAAGTACATTTGACAGAACGCGATGTCACAGCAGTCTCTGGATGACGAAAGCAAAGTCTTAGTGTCATTAAAGCAAAACCTTCATAACGTATGTAACATTCCTTTGTTGTTATAAGATTATAGCTAAAGCAGACATTCCACTGTATTATTATTTTTTAAAAACTGTTGTCCTTGAACAACCACATACTGGGTACCTTTGCTTCTTCCCCTCTCAGAGCTACAAAGAGTCCTTTGCGACCAGGGCCTTCAGCAGCCGTTTCCTAACAGCCCTGCACGTACATCTCCACAAATAGAGAATTAAAGGTCACAAACCACCGCAAAGCAGGCACGGAGGGA
>NW_010307188.1:0-7314 GCF_000700745.2 Antrostomus carolinensis
TGCAGGACCCCATGGTCCCACTGTGGTTAAATCACCACACTTACTTACCAATACATCAACATAGAGAACCCAGCAGTGCTCTCTGGGATTAATACAAAGGGATTTCAAGTCTACACTGCTCTTGCTGCTAAATACTCTGTACAGTGTATTTGCTATCTCCGAGCCAAGCTCTTCTCCTCCACGGCCTTCAAATTCAGGAATAGCATTTGCAGAACTAGAAAAAGAAAGAAAAATTACTTTGACTTCTGAAGCAGCCAATACCCAAATAACATTTCTTAAATATAAAGCATTAGAACTATCTAAGGATTTATTTGTACGAGAATAAGCTTCCTATCTGTGAAGAAATTATTTCCATTTTGCATAAGAAAATGTCTTAATGCAGATAATATACCTACATTTTACTACAAACTCTGATACTAATGAAATTCCACTACTATCTTCAGTTCCCAAGTTACAATATTGAAGCTGGTGAATTCTCTCAGGGATTATTTCTTAAGTACTCTCATCTTCTATCACCTCAACCCTTTTAAAAATAAAAAAGTGAGAGAAAGCTGTACTAAGTTCAGAACAGCTAACAAGACAGCTTGTTAGAGTTGAATGTTAAATTAGTGAGATAAGAGAGTGGCTAAGAAGAGAAAGATGTGATGATATGACAAGTAGAATACACATTTTTTTTAAAGTGACATGACTGCCTGACCTTAATTGGTAATTCTTTACTGAGTATACTGTCTGTTATCAACCTTACAGACAGCAGCTCGTTATTTTCAGCGACTACAGCTTATGGAGAGCAGCAACTAAGAACAGTTTTTCCAGAAGGGATCTGACAAAACTGTGTGGTTTTCACTTCCCCGATTCCAACATAACAAAACTTGTTTATGAGCAGTCATGCAAGAAAGTCCTTGGGTCTGGGGCCTCTTACACAGCTAAGAACAAAATTCTAACAATAAAATAAAACAGGCCTACCAAAAAAAAAAATCAAATCCAAACAAAAAACAATTCCCCCTCAAAAAAAAATTTGCAACCCAGTCTGTGGTTTACAGAGAGGTCAAGAGCATCCTCAAGCAGTGGAGCTGTCGCACATATTGCAGATCTTGTTTTTAAATAAACTACTCAGACTTCGCCCAAATTAATTCCTCATTACAGAACACAGGAAAGGAGGTGTTTCCACAGAATTAGTTTGGTATGTTCAAAATCTATAATAGCAAAGCCTTGTATTCTCCTGGCTGGGCACCTCCCATTGCCAATTTCTCAGGTATGTTTTGGGTTTATATGATGATACAAACTCTTAGCTCTTCCAACAGGAACACCACAGGAATGCAAACATACAGCAGAAAACAAAGTGTTGGAATATAATCCCTTCACCTTTGCAAAACCAACAACTAAAGATCCACATTATCCAGGTTATGACTGAAACCATCAAGTGAGCTGTATCAACAAGACTGCAGAGCCTATAAGGGAAATCCTCACTTCACAGTAATTCTCCCAACTTTTTCTTTTGCAGAACTGATGGAAAGTCAGAACGCCAGGAAGAGCTACTGAAGCTCTTCCATGGAAGCAGCTTTCACACAACTAGGTAATTCTGTTTAAACCATTCTGTTTAAAGTATGGTTATGCAAGCATTATGATTCCTATGATAAGCTGAAAAGAATTATACAAACCTCATTATTATTTCTAAACACAAGGTTTTATCAAATGCTGTAGTTTTTAATTATTAATGGCCACTGTCTTTGACAGTGAGTAAGAACGTAAGACTCAACTGGGATATCATTGCAAGTTTCACTGCATCTTAATTCCATTATTATTTTAACACTTCAATTCCTTGCATTCAAAGTGAAATAAAAATAATGTTAGCAGGGTACTATTATAGTAATTACATGGCAAATACTGCCACCCAATGCTCACAGACTATTGCAGTAATTTATACTGGGTGAAATTTGAAAAAGGGTTGTCTAGCCCACTAATAAAAGAAAAGCCTGTTTTATGGAGCACAGAAAGGACTTAGTAGTGGCTAGTGGAGCACAGCATTTCTACTCCTGAACAGAATGTAATTTTAAAGGCTTTCAAAACCATTTCAGTGTCACATTGCATAACAATCAAGACTCCTAAAGTATAATGAGGCTTCTACCGCAGATCTCTACTTTCAAAACCCTTGCTGTTACCAGTCAAAACCTTTCTCTCACGGTAGCTAAGTACCTCCTATCTGTTGCTTAGGCCACTAATATACTGTAATCTACAATGTAAGTAATTACAACAGAGATAAAACAGTTAATTAAACAAAAGCTTACAGCTATTTTCCTTGTATACAAGGGTCTCATTACACAGAAGATAGTCTTCATGTGAAGTCTTATTTAATTCAAGCAACCAATACCAGATTTCTATTCTTGCCCTAGAAGGAGCACATAATCATTTCAAACAAGGCAGATTTGCTGGTTTAGAATCAGCAACAAGCTAACCACCTCACTAACATTCTGCCCTTCCAGAAAGCAGCCAGAAGATACCACGTTTATGACACATCTGGACTGTCAAGGCAGTCCCAGAAACCGACCTGAATTCGGGTCCAGATGCTGTCTAACTGTGTTAATGTGATTATGACGATATTCAAGCTGATGACCCTACAAAGAATTGGGCTAACAAGAGTTTGGATTTAGTCTAGTCAAACTGTTAACTACCAATATGGATTTACTGATTCAGGTCTTTGCCTGGTCAGCACTGTCACCACACTTCCCATCTGAAAGGAACAACTGCTTATAGAGTTTGAAGCAGTTTATACTAGAGCATCAGATGGTACTTCTCTCTGAAAACTGAGCTAAATACACTACAGACCATACTTAATGGAGGAAGTGCCACAAAATATTGTAGACATTTCATTCTTTCAAAGCTCATTAGTTTGCCTCTTGCCTCTGCAAAGAATAGCTGCCATGATAACAGGTTTATGGTAGGAGAGAGAAGGGGCAGAAAGGTTCCTTTCCTGCAGCCACCATTCAAGTGATATCTTCAGTGACTGCACGAAAATTTGTTTTAACATTTTCCCCACAAAACACAATGGAACAGCATCTGAGGATCACCTAAGAACATACTGATGTGGCTGTTCTCCAATACTCTCATCTCTTATGATTTGGAGAACTACTTTCCATCTGTAATATTTAAGATCCTACCTGATCAAGACTCCCATGCAGGCCACTGAAATAATCCCACTGTTGTGGTTTTAAACCAGCTGGCAGCCAAAGACCATCCAGCTGCTCGCTCACCCTCCCCTACCCCAGGGGATGGGGGAGAGAATTGGAGGGGTAAAGGTACGGAGACTGTTAGGTTAAGATCAAAACAATTTAATAATTTAAATAAAATAAATTTAAAAATAATAATGATAGTAATAATAGAATATACAAACAAGTTATGCACAAATTGCTCACCACCTGCCAACCAATGACTGGCCCATTCCTGCCTAGTGATCCCAGAGGAGAGAAAATCCGGAATCCCCAATCCTAGAATAGAGAGCCACCTTCCCAGCCTACCCTCATCTATATACTGAGCATGACATTGTATGCTATGGAATATCCCACTGGCCAGTCTGGGTCTGTTGCTCTGGCTGTGCTCCCTCTCAGTTTCTTGCACACCTGCACACTAGCACAACATGGGGAGTTGAAAGTCCTCGATGTCTTAGCAACAACTAAAAACATCAGTCTATTACCAACATTCTTCTCATACCAAATCCTGTACTGAATCCAAAACACAGCGCTATTCTAGCTAGTGAGAAGAAAATTAGCTCTATCCCAGCTGAAACCAGGACACCCACTTTTCCAGCTGGAACAAAAGCATGTCTGGCCTCCAAAGTGGAAGAACAGATGGTCAGACTTGGACAAATATATCCCTTGCTTTCCTAATTCCACAAACAAAACCTAATACTTCCAAGGAAATCAGATGTCTGCTTTTTTGGGGTTTTTTTTGTTATTTCTTACACTTTGAAAATGAGAAATATTTGCTTCAGTCAAAAAATAAAAACCCCTAACAAGTCAGTATTAGAACAGGCCCAAAACTCAAACATGAGAAAATCAGACACAGCAGTCTTTCAACATCAATGGCCAGGATGAGAGTCTTCTCCAGTGCTCATGGGCAGTAACTAACGTTACAAAGGATATGGACTTTTTCTATGATCATTAATTCCTAGTATCACAAATCAGTGCTCCCAAAATCATCTCTTCCAGAGACTAGCATTAAAATCTGCCTCAAAATGCGACTAAATGTGTTTCTCACATTTTAGGTTAAAGACTCAGAGCAAAATGAGAAGAAATGGAATTCTGGGGCAGAGAATTTTTATACATGATCCAGCAAGTGACTAAACTGTACAAGAAAACATGGAAGTTTCAGGAAATAACTGTTTTAAGATAGCCAGCTCTACAGTCTGAGTTTTTATTATTAGTTTCAACAATATAAAAGCCAAGTAGAACACACAGGAACTTCACCAGAAGATGCAGCGTATCAAACTATGCTTGGTTACTACCACCCAGTGGCAGCCTGGAAAAGCACTGGAGTACTGACAGCATCTCGTTTCCCTTTACAGAGAACAAGCTGCTCCCACTTCACATCTTGTCTTTAGGATCTTTTTAGAGACTAGAGGTCACCTTTCCCTGGTGGCACAAGCATGCAAGAAGTGACTATTCTTCTCTAAAATTGGGGCTTTTGGCCTATGTTGTCACAGAAAGTAAGGGATTACCTATTTCTAGAACTGACAAGATCGGTCCTGCACAATATTGCTGCACATCTCCTTCCCATCTTCTTATGAAGCAGAGATTAACAATTAGAAAATACAACCTAACCTTAATCTAATGAGATGAAGTTTTTCTAACATTTAATTACATGTGAAACAATCTTTACTGAATTGCAACATCCCCACAGACCACTTGCTTTAGCAAGGAAGTGTCCCTGCTGTCATTGGACTTCCTTCATACAGAAGCCACTAGTACAAAGTGGGTACTATTTAGGGTATTTCATACAGGATTTTGGTAAAGCAGTCAAGCTCAGATCCTCTACCAGCAGGACCACATCTGAGAAGATCATCTTCTGTCTTATATTGTTTTGAACAGTAATCACAGACAAACCATTAACTCATAGGTGAGTCCTTCCCTCTACAAACCACAAGTTTCCAAAGTGTATAGAGGAAGTCTTAGATAAGGCTGCATAATGTGAGAGAGATACAAATGTTAAGGCATATATACCCAGTTAGCTCAGAAAGATTATCAGATATAAACTGATATAAACAGTAGCTCTCATATCTTAGCTTTATTAACAGTACCTTGTTTTAATGTCAGAGTAGAACCATTTTTTAGTTTTAATAAAAAAAATAAACAGCTAACTTGACAAAGGCTTTTATGAGAGGTTCCCAAAGCAATTTATTTCATAAAGAACAGTTTTAGTAAGTCTGCAAGACAAGGATTCTGCAGTTTCAAATAGCAGACTGTCTGGAATGACACTGAGATGTCACTATGCTTTCTCAGAGCAACCTGAAAACAAGAGTTCTCAGTTTTCTTCTAGCTTCCTTCATAATTCAAGCACTGTGAAGACTAAACAATATTCCATTTGAAGCACAAAGCCAGGAATATGATTAAAAACAAATACCATTTTAGTTAATGAAATACTGATTCACCGATAAAGATGATAACTGAATTTTCTAATTAACTTCTGCATCTGAAGTTTACAGTGAGGCTTTTATTTTTTTAAACAAACAGTTTTGTACGAAACACACTTCAAATTCTTCCACTGCTGTCAAAAACAAAGCAAGCAAAATCCTTTAAGTACAATCTGTATCAGTCAATTCTTCTGGAAGGAATACTTAATTTTTGAAAGAGATTTTTTTCTATTCTATCACTGTAAAAAAGACAACTGAGATTGTAGTCATGAAATCATGTGAAATGCGTGTGTAATTGAAGCATTACTCTTTCCATGATGCTATGCAATTTGGGATGTTTTTTTAACCTGATTTCATTCTTTTAACTCCTATTGTTTTGCTTATTTTGGATCTGCAGAACCAGGAGAAAGTTTCTGAACATTCACCACTATTGAACCAGGAGAATAACTTGTTTCTATTACTCAGACCCTTATGGGAGGTTAGTGGAATGATGATATAAACGTCAGAAGAATGGTAAGATTTGATCAGTCATTTATTCCAAATACTAGATCTATTTCTATTATACTAACCAGTCAACAAAGAATTCCAAGTAACCTTCATCTGGTTTCTCCAACTTTGGTGTCCCCATTTCAGCTTTTATACCTACCAAGATATCAGTGTGTCCCTGTTAAAACAAAAACATATCACACAACTAGAATTATATTCACAAAACTACTTGTTTAATTGAAATGTCTATGGCAAGCTGACATTACTACCTTTCAGTTATCTGCACCCATCGTTCTATCAGAGTGAACTTAAAATCACATTAGTTTTTTTTTAAAAAAGGAAAGGTTTTAGAAGAACAATGTTAAGCCTAAAAAGTTTCTTCACATAATCACCACACACATTAGCTTTCCCTTGGTTAAAAAGGCACTCTTCATATCCATGACTTTTTCCTATCATTTTGGTTCTGGAAACAGCTATATCTGCAGAACCTTTATAATATCACACAGCATATTTATCTTCTGCACAATCAACACATGCCAGAAGTAGTTTTTCTTCACTCTAAAGGAACAGAATTATTTTTCCAGTTACTAGGCAGAACAACAATTTCACTTTTTCAAGACTAAATGGTAGATTAGTTCAGACTGAAGGTTTTCCAGGAACCTCACAGTAAATCTAGCTCAAGTAGGCTAAGCCAGACTGAATGAAATATCTATCCTGTCATTATTTCTATAACCCATAGTTTCAGTTATTGCTATATACACACATTTTATTACACATACACAAACCCATCTACAAATAGCCTCGGCTTATCTTAAAACTAGTCACATAAACCACAGGCCTCACCAACAAGGTACATGATTCCTAAGAAATTTACCAGCTTTACTCTTGCAGATCCGCTTGTGTTTGATACAACATCTGTTTCTACTTCTGCACATCTGTAATCTTCACAGCCACGACCATCTACACGAAGGTCCTCCTAAGAACAACAATAAATATATTGTGCTTAAGGGAATCAGTAATGAAAAGTAAAAAAAGAACCTGTGATTTTAAAGATTCCTTTTCCTATGCCAAACACAACAGTAAAATTAATATAAAAGCAACAGTTCCCAGTTTCATCACTACCTTTCACTTCAGAGTACAACAGAACCAGCTGTACCATTCCATTTTGGCACTACTCAGCATCTTTGTCAGTGACATGGACAGTG
>NW_010307189.1:0-10457 GCF_000700745.2 Antrostomus carolinensis
AAAGAGCTTTAGATTTGGAGGGCAAAGGGATCAATCAGGCTTAGTAGTGACAAACTGTGAGATGACATGACAATGTTTGAGGGTTGGTGTGCTAGTGAGGGCTTTCATGATGTACTGAATACACTAGAGAGCATCTGAAATGTTTGTACGCTAACGCGTGCAGTATGAGGAATAAACAAGAGGAACTAGAAGCTTTGGCTAAGTCTCAGAGCTACAACATCAGTGGCATAAAGGAGACTTGGTGGGAAGAGTCCTGTGACTGGAGTGCTGTGATGGCTCTCCGGGAGAGAGGGGCAGGCGAGGTGGAGGGGTAGCATTGGAGGTGAAGGAGGGACTGGACCTGTACAGCGGTTGCAGTTGGGGACAACATGGTTGAGAGCCTCTGGGTAAGGCTTAGGGTCAAAGCCAATAACACCAATGTTGTTGTGGGAGTCTGCTATAGACCACTCAGCCAGGATGATGACACCATTGCATTATTCTATAGGAATTAAGGAAAAGCTCTAGATCAGTTGCCATTGTCTTTATGGGCAACTTCAACTTCCCAGCTGTGAACTGGGACTATCTTACAACAGACTCGAAACAGGTCCAGGAAATTTCAAGAGTTGTAGTAAATGAGGTAACATCTGGCTGGCAGCCCGTCTCTAGTGGTGTTCCCCAGGGCTCAATTTTAGGGCCAGTTCTCGTCAATGTTTTTATCAATAACCAGAACACAGGAGTTGAGTGCACACTAAATAAGTTTGCTAATTATACTAAATTAGGGGGAGTCGTTGATTCCCTCAGGGGTAGAGAGGCCTGACAGAGAGGTCTTGATAAATTAGTGCACTGGGCAAACACCAGCTGTATGAAATTTAACAAGGACAAGTGTTGGATTCTGCACCTGAGATGGTGTAATCCTGGATGTACGTATAGACTGGGGGGACAAGTGGCTGGAGTGCAGCCCTGCAGAAAGAGAGCTGTGGGTTTTAACTGGTGTTTTAATTGATGAATTAAGTTCAACATAAGTCAACAATGTGCACCAGCAGCCAAAAGGGCCAACTGTGTCCTGGGACACACATTAAGTGCAGTACGGGTAACCAGCTGAAAGACTGGCCCACTGTACACAGCATTACTGCGGTCTCACCTGGGATACTGTCTGCAGCTTTGGCCTCCACAATAGAAGAAGGACATAAAAAATTATAATACGTCTGAAGGAGGGCAGCAAAGATGGGCATGACTTACGAGGTATAAGGCTGAGGGTCCCAGGTTTGTTCACCTTAGAGAAAAGGAGACTGAGGGGCCACCTCATGGCTGTCTGCAGCTTCCTCATAAGGGCAAGTGGAAAGTGCTGATCTCTTTTCTCCAGTGTCCAGTGAGAAGACACAAGGGAATGGCTTAAAGCTGCATTGAGGGAAGTTCAGATTAGATATTAGGGAAAAATTCTTCACTGAGAGAGTGGACAAGCACTGGAACTTGCCCCCCAGGGAAGTGTTTGTGGCTTATTGGTGTTCAAGAAGTGTTTGGACAACACTCCTAGGTATATGTTTTAACGTTTAGGTTGCCTGCTGTGGAACCAGGAGTTGGACTTCATGGAACATTCACCAGTACGTGGCCATGTGAGTAGAGGCCAACGCAGTGCACTGAGAGGTGCCTGTAGAGCAACAGACTTTCACCTTTCCACTGTCCTCTGTCTCACAGAAAGTGTGATGGCTCAGCACCATCATCTCATTCCCGTATGC
This sequence comes from Antrostomus carolinensis, assembly GCF_000700745.2. Lineage (NCBI taxonomy): Eukaryota > Metazoa > Chordata > Aves > Caprimulgiformes > Caprimulgidae > Antrostomus > Antrostomus carolinensis. Next base: position 1,716 of record NW_010307189.1, read on the forward strand.
ATAGCCTCCCTCAAAGCATTTACGTCTTGTTGGCAAAAATAACCCTGCTGCTCCCGCAGTGATACATGGGCTTTCTCCTTCACATCTTCTCCCGTGTTGCCCATGGGATGAACCTTGCTCAAGGCCAGGTTGGATGAGACTTTGAGCAACCTGGTCTAGTGGAAGGTGTCCCTGCTGATGGCAGGGGGGTTGGGACTGGATGAGCTTTAAGGTCCCTTCCAACCCAAACCATTCTATGATTCTATGGTATGATTCTATGTGGTGATGAATGCATGACAGGGCTAGCCAATTCCCTGTTACCTGCACCAAGTGGTACCTGGCAGGAGCCCAAAAACACAGCTGCTGCAATGTGGGGACAGGGGAAAGCAGCTACAAATCCCCTCTGAACCATGGCATGGGACACAGCAGCTCCACGCAGCAATGGGCTAAACCATGTGGGTGGCTAGCAGCAAGCTGCAGAGGCAAACCCAGCTCTGCTGGGCGGCAAATGCTGACCCAGCCCTGTGCAGCATCAGCAAAAGCACAGCTGCAAAGTGAGCCCTGTCCCTGCCTGGGGACAGGCTGGGGATGCTGGGACATGCCAACCAACAGCAGCCTTGGGGATGCTGCCCCATAGACGAGGGCTGACCAGGGACCTTCTCCCATACCCTGTTGCCCTTCTAGGAACTCAAATGGGTTCCCATCTTCCTGTTTTGAGTCCACAAATATTGCTCCGAAGGCTCTCTGCCATGATGGCAGATGTTCCAGTGGTGCTCATGGCTGTGACAGTGACATTGCAAACTGTCCACTTCAAATGCTGGTACACTTGCTAAGCCTGGGATGATGCTTTTCATGCCTGGGAATGTTTTTGCTTGTTTTTAAAAGGCCCACAACCATTCCTGCATAGCATGTAAAATAGCTGCCATTGTCTACTCTGTCTTTATTTGAACAGCTTTAATGTGGACATTAGCTAGACCATGACATTTGTCAGACGGATATGTCCCAAACACCTCTGCTGCCCTCATAAATACTGAATTTTATCTGACATGCAAATTCATTGGGAAGCCTGAGTGTTAAACTGGGAGACACAATGACATTCAAACGCGAGAAGCTTGGCCTTGACAGTCAGGGGTTGCCTCCAAGGATGGTGAGGATTTTCCCTTGCCATTTGGTCCCACCTCCCCGAGCAGTCGCCAGCAGCCACTCCACAACCTGCCCGCCTGGGGAGTTGCACGAGTGGCTGCCCTGGGCCTCCAGTCGCTGAACCCGGGTGCATTTGCAAGCACCCTCGCATGTCTGCTGAGGAGAGTGAGTTCCTGCTTACCACTTACCTCCAACTCTGCAAGGGAGTCTGTGGTGCTTCCTCACCACCATGCCACAGCCGGCCCTTCCATGGGACGCACATTTCCCTGCCAGGGCTGGGACAGGAGCCAAGGGCTGTCACAGCCCTGGGGCTTTTACAGACCCCACTTCAGTGCAGGCTGGGACAGGGAAAGAAGTGACATTTTTAGCAGCTAAGGTCACCAGGTCTGGGCTGATCTCACACTGGGAAGATCTGGGTCAGCAGCAGCACCAGCGGGGCTGACCTCTGTGCTCGCACTGGGGCAGGAGTGAATCGCCGTGATGCTGGCCACTTGCAAAGCCTGGGAATGAAATCCAGAGCCCAGCTTTCTGATGAGACTGTGACAGAGATGAAATAGGGAAGGAGACAGAAAAAATACATCCGACTGTATCTGCAGACTGGTGCTTCCTATGCCAGCGAACAAAAACCTCCTGACTCACCTGTCCCATAACCTGCTCATACATCTCAGGAAGGAATTTGCCACAAGGCACCAATTTCCAAGTCAAGGAAACCGAGTAAACAGAGCTTGACCTTCAGTGGGAGCGACTTCTCCACCAGCCCTTCCTGCCTCCAGCCACCACCATCCTGCTTTCATTGCACAAGGAAATGCCTCCAGAGGACCTTGCTGCCCTTCCCTAAGGACCTACCACCGAGTCTGCTGCAACAGGCCCCTGAGCTGAGATGGCCTCAGCAGGTGACAATGTCACCAGGCTGGACAAAGCCCAGTGTTGCCAGGCTGAGAAGAAACATCTTAGGCAGGAGCTGCTCCTGGGTCTAGCCCCTCTTGACGTGGTGCCACTCACTGAGCAGGGAAGGACAGAATGCCCAGAGTGGACAGAAGCAGATGCTGGAAGGAGGAATTGCTCTCTGCTCACTGGCCTCATCTGTTGGAGGAATGTGGCCCCATGGCAGCTCAGAGGCTGGATCCAGCCACCTCACTCATGCTCATGGCAGTGGGCAAAGCTGCTCAAAACTCATGTCCTTCATCCACAAAACTGCTGTCCTTCATCCACAAAGCTCTTACCTTTCTTGGTGAAACAGAAACAAGCCATACCTTGGAGCAAACTGCCAGGAGCAGAGGGTTGTGCTGTGCCTCTGCCAGCAATTCCCAGTGTCCAACATCATCCATTTTATGGTTGTGCTGGGGACAACATCATGCAGTCAGTGACAGTACCCATCAAGTCATCATCTCAGAAACCACTTCCACACTTAGGGAGGTTTTTTTTTGCACATGCCTAGTCTTTGCTTTCCCTCTTCTTCATAAGGCAGGTCACAGAATTTACAAGGGGCTTTTCCATGCAGGGATCTCCTATCTTGTTCCTGCTCCCAACCAGGAACTGAGCTGATAAGCCAGGTGATAAGGAGAACAAACCAGTCTGAAGGCCGCTATCCATATCAGTCTCGCAATAAGCTGGTCATGGAGCTGAACTGACAAGGATCTGTCTCCTTTTTAGGATGAATTTCCTCCAGATGAACATTGCCCAGATAGCAGTTGGCTCCGTCGTCAAATCTCCAACTGGTTGGAGCATGGAAAGGTGTGTAGGGGAAGCATTGTCTCAGTGGCCTGTGAGCTCTGTGCCTGCTTCCCGAGGGCTGGATCCAGCTGGGCTGTGTGTGGAGGGGTCAGAGGGTCCCTGCCCTGCCCCAGCTATCACTGCAGTCCCTGATTTGAAAAGGACATTTCTGTGGCTGGTCAATGGAGCAGGCAGCAGGATCTTCCAAGCTCATCACTCCTCTACTGGGGCACTTCAGCTGGGAGAATGTCCAGGGCTCTGCTGCTGGTTTCTGGATGCTCTCGCAGTCAGAGCCATCCCTTGAGCAAGGTGCAAGAGCAGCACATTTAGGACCAGGCTCTCTGGCTTTGCCAGGACACGTGCTGATTAAGGGTGAGCACCAGGCAGCTGCTCCCAGCGCTGGTGAGCTGGGTTCCCACCCCAGGCAGTGGCAGTGCTGGGGTCCCACGGTGAGCCCACCTGGCAGCGGGGCTCAAGGCTGCGACCATGTGCAGGATTCAAACCCAATGTAAGACACACACTTGGATGAAAACCCTGGTGACCACCTACAAGTCCCTAGAAGGTAGGCAACACATCCACTTGGGATTTGAGTGAATGACTGCAAAACACCATTTTCCAAAAGCAGCAGTGGTCCCACAGTCCTCCCCACACCCAGCTGCAGGCCGAGTCTACGCTGGAGCTGCAGACCCGTCACGTATTTTCTCGCCCTCCCCTCTCCCGTGCTCTGGCCAGCAGCGATGTTGTGTGTCCCCCACTGCATCACACCCAGGTCGGTGTCCCACGAGGAGGGAGGGCAGCTCCCATCTCCAGAGCTTCCCATTTCCAGCCACCTGCACGCTCTGGGCGCTCCCGCTTCCTCGAGTTGGCGCTGAGCGTTCCCAAGCGCGCAATTCCTCCCTCTCTCCCTCCCTCCTTCCCTTTCTCTTTGCAAAAGCTGCAATTTCACAGGTCAAGTTGACAGCTTCAAAAATACACCCTCCGCTTACTTCCTTCTTCAAGGTGTAACGAAACCCACCATTTTAAGGACTTACACAGTATTTTGTGATGTTTCACTTATTTTTTTGCTGCCACTAGCGATGTAAAACAATGATGAAACTTAACAATGATATAGCTCTTTATATTTTCAAATCTCTGTACAAACATTAATTAAACAAAGCGAGGAAATATGCAAAACAGTAATAACTGACCAACGGGTTGTGCTTTGGTGGTGACACTGGGATAGGAACAAGTGTGCTGTAAGGAAAGTGACAAACCAGAAGTAAAAACGACGTCTTGTCTTCAAAGTTGGGATTATGAATGGAGAAAATAAGAGTTGAGGACAGTATCCGAGAGTGTTCTTTAATATCCTTACACCAAGTAGGTAAAGCTAATGTATTCACACTATCACACAGGAAGACTGGGAAAGAATAACTGCTTAATGCAAATAATATACATCTATATATAGATATATATGTACAAATATATATTCACACACACATTTGATCTTAAATTTGTTAAAGACATCTCAGCTGAACTTCAACAAAAATGGTATTGGTATGATAACGATGAAGATATTAAAAACGTAAAAAAACTCTGCAGTGACCTTGACTGTGGATCTTTCCCTCCAGAGATCAGGAATTTTTTAAACTGTTACATGTGCTGAGGCCAGCTGTCCTCAGCACTAACAGCAAACACAGCTCTTAATTCCTGTCTTCTCCAATGACTGAAGAAAACAAAACATAGCTACCCATGAAACTCATTCCTGCACATGCAGATGTTGTTGGCACAATCAATAGCCCGTTTATTCAAAAGCAACAAGACAGACCTTTGGCTGCAAAGGTTCTGAAAAACTCCAATATGTTGACATGATTCAAGGAGAAACTCGGCTCCTATCCGCCCTCCACCAGCTCTGGCAGGTTCAGGAATTATAGAACCACAGAATCGTTTGGTTGGAAAAGACCTTTGAGATCATCAAGTCCAACTGTACCTGTCCACTACCAAACCACATCTCTGAGCACCTCATCTACCCATCTTTTAAATCCCTCCAGGGATGGGGACTCCCCCACTGCCCTGGGCAACCCCTTCCAATGCCTCAGAACCCTTGCAGCAAAGAAATTCTTCCTCACAGCCCATCTCAACTGCCCTGGCCACAACTGGAGCCCATTTCCTCTTGTCCTGTCCCTTGCTCCTTGGTTGAACAGACCCACCCCCACCTCTCTCCACCCTCCTCCAAGGGACTTGCACAGAGCCACAAGGTCTCCCCTCAGCCTCCTTTTCTCCAGGCTCAACACCCCCAGTTCCCTCAGCCACAAGGGAACTCAGCACACTTGTGCTCCAGACCCTTCCCCAGCTCCGTTGCCCTTCTCTGGACACGCTCCAGCACCTCCATGTCCTTCCTGGAGTCAGGGGCCCAAAACTGGACAATTTCAACCACAGCTCATTTTTCACAGTCCCTGAGGTTTGCATCATTCCTACCACAACCAACTCACCAGAAACAACGGAAGAAGAAGTTTTATCAGAAGCACGGTAAGAGCTCAGGCACGCGACGGTAGCCGATGTCCTTAGGGAAAACTGGGCTTTACTTTTACCCATCTGGGTGTGTTTCAGGGACAAACACCCGCCTAGTGATGAAACACCACGTATCCTACGGCTGTAAATACCCAACCTGCCCAGCACAGAGACCCACACATCCTTCTTCCTTGGGGGTCAACCCAAAACTACTGCAAACATTCCGGACACGTTGTTTCTATAAAGGAAGAGCAGCAAGCCCAACACACCCTAAAAGCATCAGAGTGACACACAGCTGGGGACCGCCTGTGTTGGGACGTCTCTGGGAAAGGTGGTGGCTGGGAAGGACCTGCTGCCAAGCAGACAGTTTGCTTGGCCCATGCTCCCCATCTCCAGCCCAAGGGCCTCCCCAGCAGAGAGCAGAGAGCAACGGGGAGCAGAAATCCCACCCCATGCCATTACTTCTGCTTTAGCAACTAGGGAAAGCAGTAATTTTTCTCTCCTCGTTGTCTTGCTTCATTCAGATGCTGACACGGCAACAGCTGTTGTGCATCAGACTGAGCCAACAGTGATCTCCGCCGAGCCACCAGCAGAACAGGGACCAAGCCTGGGCCACCACACCAGAGTGCAGCAGGGACCTGCCCCTGCTCCAGCCCCCTCCCAGCCCCGTGACACCGAGTCTGGTGTCCCTTCCAAAATCCACTTCACGTCACTTTCAAAACCTGTGTCTCTGTCAGCTCCAGGTAACCCAGGAATAAACATGAACCCCTCTCCAAACAGGAGCACAGCAAGTGAAGATGCAGACTTCCAACTCAACTGAAACCACTTGATATTAGGAAAAATATAAAAAATAAAAACACACGGTGATTCTAAGACAGGATAACTTTATACGTTTTATTTCTGTGGGGTTTTAGGTTTTAAATAACATGAGACATTTTTGTTCTGATTGTATAGCTGAATTGCAGCTCTTTTAGTAAACTTCGGGGTAATTTTCAAAGTGGACATTTTATGATTATAAAAATGCAAAGCATTCAAAGTGCAGCTTCTCCGGAAGCACGAACCTTCCAAGCATTGAAGCTTAATTAAAAGAACGGCAGTAATAATTTTAGCTATTGTGAAAACCATTGATATTAAAAAAATAAAAATCTCAATTATGTGGTGACCATGACCAAGCAATTCTTAAACTGATTCTCAAATCCTAGGTGGTTATTTTTTTAAAAAGACAGCCTGGTTTCCAAAGGCAGCACTGCTCTCCCATGAGATGCACGATATGCTTCACACACGAGTGGCAAGAAACAACCTCTAGTTATTACCAGGTCCTGAGTACAGCTACAACTCATATTTCAAGTGTTAACCTTTAGGCCCAAATTTTCTTAAAACAATCCTGCAGAACACATATATTTCAAATATCTATATTTAAAATTATCTGTTTCACTAACCTACAAACTTTATTATAGATAAACTGTCATCTGGAGAAAACCGCCTTAAATTAGATTTCAAGTATTCATCAACATTAAAGTTGTCACTCTTTATTTTAAGTCCTTTGAAGATCCTGAGACAAACACTCATATTAATTCAAAAATAAGAAAAAATATATATTTTTTTTTAAAAAAGAACTGAAGCAGCTCCCAGAGCAGCACTGCAAGTCCCCGTGCAGACCAGCTCCCATCCACACAGCCCAGGCTTTTCCGACAAGACCGCTCGGGCTCCCAACCCGCCGAGGAGACTCGCAGCTCCCAGCAGAAACGTCAGCCACAACATCTGGCAGCTGCTGAAAGCTGAGTCATCTTTTGCAGTCGCTCAAAATTATACACATCGCTACCCTCTCTTGCTCAGTGACAGTGATTTGTGAGGAATACGGGAGCATCAGCAATCACAACTCTGCCTCCCAACTTCTTTCCATGTATTAACTGCACAAAAAGGAACAAGCACGTGAAGGAAGCCAAGCAGTATTTTATTGACTCCCAGAAGACAGATAAGGATTGCATACAACCCTGGAAAACATCTTACTTTTTAAAATCCTGGAATTATAAACAAGACAACTCATTCCTCATAAATAACCCGATACCATTCCTTCATCAAAAGGTTTTGGCATGGAACATATTTCCTTTACAGTTTAATTTTAATCGTTCATTTGAACAGCTTAAAAAACTATGTCTATAATAATACTTAAATATATTGCTCATATTTGTGACTTCGTAAAAAAAATAGTTTGAGCTACTACTTTCCTAGTCATCAAAAAAATCCAGAGAGACACCAACTTTTGAATGAGCACTTCAGAAAGATGGGTGAAAATAATTTGCTGGAAATTCTCAACAGACTTCATTTACCAATAGAGTGAGCCCCTTAAAAAATGTGTATTTGATCTAATAGCAGTAATGATCTCAAGAAAATGCACTCGGTGCCACCAGCTTTCCCTTGATCCCGCAGAGAGCTGCGCACGCACTCTACTACCGCCGCCAACAGCATTTCTGCAACGTGAACAAGACAAGGTTGATCTCAAAGGCAGATGCCCCATTGCTTGCAAAATCTGACCACAATATAATTAAATTCCTTTTAGTTTTAGGACAGGTCCGTCTAAGCCTCAGTTGGATGATGACCACAAAAGCCTTGCCAGGCTGGTAGAGGCCACAGGAGCGCTCTTGGTTTGAATGAGAAACGGATAGGATGGCCTAAGTCACCCACGAAGCTGAATGAACACAGCCTGTCTATTGCAGCTTGCAAAATGTGTTCCTCTGGCATCTGGAAAAGGCAGTAACCTCTGGAAGCACCACAGTCTTTTCCGAGGAAATCGCTAGGCCGTAGACTTGCCCGCCTTCCCACGGCAGCGCTCACCATTATCCATCATGCTGCCAAAAATGCATTGTTTGCACCTCAGTGCATGAATCTGAAATCACTAACCCAGAGGTTTCAACTAATGCACAAGTGATTCTCAGGCTTGATCATTTTTTGAAGTTGAAAACGGGTTCCTACTTGAGCAATAGCAAAGCAATGCTTCTCCTTGGCATTCATGATTGGCCAGAAGTGGTTTTACATCAAAGTCTCCTAACGCCCCAAGTATCTGCTAACCCCCCAGAGCTGCTGGGGCTGAGGTACAGTAAGTCCATACACAGGCATTGGCCATGAAGCTGGCTGAAGGGACTTCCACGCTCCACTCCACTGCCTGCGCACACGCATCGGCACAACCGTAAACTGGATCTCCGACACAGCGTGGGTCTAGAAGTGACCCTTGACTGGACTTCAAAGCACAGACCAGCTCGTGGATGTGATGTTGTGTGTGGCACAGGCAAGGGGTGGTGGAGTGGAGGTACAGGAACCAACAGCTGGAATGTGGTGCACTCATTTGGTTTTGTCAGGCGAACTCCCATGTCATGAAACATCACCTTCCTCATTTGCCAAGGGAACGTGGAGGATCTCTGA
>NW_010307189.1:10481-36265 GCF_000700745.2 Antrostomus carolinensis
GGCATGAGCCAAGGGATGTGTTTGGACACACACTGTGTGAGCAAAGAAGCGACACCAGACATTGTCTCATCGCTTCTAAACATCATGTACTAAAAAGTGTTTTTAAAAATGCCTTCTATAGACCAGTTAATCAAACTGAGCTCATAGTATTTCCCTTCTATCTTACATTTTTACATAAAGCAGAAGTGTCTACATCTTTAGGAAAAACACCTTTCTAAGTTATCATCAAAGCAAACGAAAGCGCATTTGAGAGAACTTACCTAATTAGCTTGATGAAAACAATCACACGTGTAAAGCCAGAAGGCAATGAAATCTAAGAAACACAACAACTTGGGTGAGAGGAGCTGTAACTCACAGGAGAGAAGTTTTAACAACTTTTTGTCCATACAAGAGCTTTTCATTTCTTCACGAGGAGAGCAATTAATACCCGGCAAGTGACTGTTTTTAGCAATTCAGGCTTAGTGCCCTTAAAATGAGCAATTGTTTTTTTTTTTTTAAGTTGTCATATTACTGTTACAGTTACGATGGTATTCTGATGAGTTCCTGGGACATACAAATCATCTACTTCTAAACAGGTTTCTGCACGTTAGACTAAACCTCTAAACTTATTTTGCTGTTTCCAGTTTACAATGGTAAAAAAAATGAAGACTTCACAATGTGTGTAAATGGGAGGTAAATGTATTTTTAAAAACAGAATAAAAAGCTGCATGTTAAAAACTGGGTCACAGACTAATAAATACATACATCAAAGACATGAAATTTTCAGCAGCTGGTTTCAAAGAGCAAGGAAGTGGGGAAAAACTAGCTGTCCAGACTCCCTTCTGGCTCTGTGGTCTATACGCTATATCTGCAGTTCAAAAACAAGTTAACAGAGGAGTAGAATCAGCTTTGTCACCTATTTTCTTTTAAAAAAAATTAAGCTACTTCCTAAAAGTGTGGTGTAAAACCTAGAGAAACTTTCATTTCTTCATGCACTTGATGACATTGAATTAAAAAAAAGAAGTTGTTTTAACCCAGAAAAAACGAGTCATTGTATACTGTAAGGACAGCCTTACTGCAAGTTTTCTACAGTAAAAGTATTTCTAGAAATACACCAGAAATTACTTTCCCATAACAAAATATACAATTATGCGTCAGATCATCATGGAGTTTCAATACTTAGGCAAAACAGAAACTGTTACTATGAAGTTTCCAAAAAGCAAAGGGAAAAAACCCAAATCCAAACAAGTAAAAAGATGTTTTGACAGCTGTGGAGATGCCAGAAAGCAATGCTGGACACCAGGAATTTCCAGAACAAACCCCTTTCCAAAGTGATGTGAAGTCTGTGGATTAGGCTGTGAGAGAAAACTGATCTTGTTCTATGGGCTTCTCTACCCAGGCTCCAAGTCCTGCCTTCAGGAATGCTTTAAACAGACACTCTTTGGCAGTTTGATACTCAGTGGCTCCTTGCTTGGTATCGTGGTACAGGTTGGGCTTGAGGATCTTTGAGCGCAAGCTGGAGGAAAGCTGCGTGGATGAAAGACGAGAAAAGAAGAGAGACAAGAACCTATTAAGCCCAACAGTTTGAGAGTGACCAAGTTATTACAACTGCTATTAAAACAAGGTAATGAACTACTAAGCCAAATGTTCAGGCAAAGGCAGACAAGTGACAGCACTGCTCCTTCCAGCCACCACGGCTCTGCACCCAGCTTCCCCGCGCCCAACTGCACCGTTTGCCTCTTGCAAAGCGAGTCCTTCCGCAGCACCACGCCACGTCCTGGCAGGGCCACTCTTGGGAGAGGCACTTCCCTGGAGAAAAGGAGGCTGAGGGGAGACTTTGTGGCTCTGTCCAAGTCCCTCGGAGGAGGGTGGAGAGAGGTGGGGGTGGGTCTGTTCAACCAAGGCCCAAGGGACAGGACAAGAGGAAATGGGCTCCAGTTGTGTCCAGGGCAGTTGAGATGGGATGTGAGGAAGAATTTCTTTGCTGCAAGGGTTCTGAGGCATTGGAAGGGGTTGCCCAGGACAGTGGTGGAGTCCCCATCCCTGGAGGGATTGAAGAGTGGTGTAGACATAGTGCTGAGGGACATGGGTTAGACGGGGACTTGTCAGTGTTGGATCAATGATTGGACTCGATGATCTTAAAGGGCTTTTCCAATCCAGGCAATTCTGTGATTCCGTGACATGTCTCACCCCAGCAAGCCTGCTTTTGGCTTTCTCTGGATTATCAACCTCCTTCAGCAGAAGAAATCTAGACACTGAAAAGCCACTGATAAGATACTTTCTTGTAGCTTTTCTTTCTAAGAGAGGACTGAGCCAAACCTCAGTAGGTTTGATTGCCGTGAAACTGGGATTATCCTTCCAAATAAATCAAAATGAGAAGGCAAGCTCAAAGGAGATAGTACCCTTTGTCTACTTAGCTATAAACCAAGGATTATTAGATCTTTGAATGCATTTTGGACCTTTCATCATCAAATTAAAGACTATGCTAAACAAATGCATTGTTCTTTTCCATTACTACATGGAGTAGTAGCTAACGTCAGGCTCAGGAAGCAGCTTCTCAACACAGAAAACAGCACGCACAGGCATTTCATTAAGGAATTCAGAAGAAATGGAAAATCTAACGCTCTGGAGGACGTACCTTGGCATGAATACGCATCCAGCGGCTGTAAAAGGCATGCTTACAAAGGCGAGATGCACGACCCATTTCATCTTTGCCAGTTGTAGCATTAATAACTTCAAGGCCAGTGTCTCCTACTGTCCAGTTCACGCTGAAGTTTGGCGCTTTCCCTGGCTGACGGGCTTCTGCGTTGCTAATACCTGAAAGAAAAGTGATGTTCAGTGCCAAGGGTAAACGCAAACTCCTGGTTTTTGTTTTTACTGGGGAATAAGAGATCCAACAGAGCTACTGAAATCACACCGCTAAGCAGCCTTACAAGTGGATCTTGTACTCTGAGGCTATTCTCCTGTCAATTTTCCACCGACTCATGGAGAATATCACCATGCACATCTCATTCTCATCATGGCTAAAGTGCTCTCTCCTGTCCTTCCTAGCAGGGCAAGTAGGCATTGCTGGAGCCATGAGAGACCAGTTTCCTCAGCAGAGGAAAGAGACCAGCCTTCTCAGTGGATGGGACCACTGCAAGGGTCCGAGGGGACAGTAACATGAGCACATTGCCACCTTCATCTCAGGAGGATCTGGTCTTGCTTACAGGGCAAACCAATGAACTAATTATTAACCTGCAAATAATTATAAAGCAGAAAAAAAGTTGTTCTGCTCCTGCACAAGAAACTGCTGCTCTCAGAGCCCGCTCAGGAGCTGGACTAGGTGAGTGTAGGAAAGCAGATACTGCAAAGTTTTGGCAGTTGTAACTCTCCAATCAATTCCCTTTCATTCTGCTGTTGGAAAAGTTTAGGTGCATGCAGCTCATCTCATTTCAAAATGGGTGCGAAACTATGAACCCTGGTCACATTTCAACACACAGTTACAATTCAGCTAACAACTCTGGACTACAGTCTTATTTGGAGAGGTCGTGCCTCTTCAGAAGTGCCCACCACGTGCTTTTTCACTTTCCTTCATAAAAATGGAGTTAGGTCCATCAGGTTAGGTTAGCAGTGGTACAAGATGGCAGGATGTCTTGCAAACCAATGCATGAAGGTGCCCACATTTCAGTAGCTGTCGAGTGCTTTTCATCAAAAGGGGAGGGTGAGGTTGGCCATGAGAAAAAGGTTCTTGAGGCAGAGGGTGGTGGAGCACTGGAACAGGCTCCCCAGGGAGGTGCTGATGGCACCAAGCCTGACAAGATTGCAGCAGCATTTGGCCAAGGCCCTGAGGGACATGGTGTGAATGTTGGGCTTGTCCTGTGCAGGGACAGGAGTTGGACTCCATCATCCTTGTGGGTCTCTTCCAACTCACAACATTTGGTGATTCTATGGTTCTATGACCTATTTCTCCTTCTTGCAGACTACACCAGGGCACTGCATGACCAGCACAGGCAGCGGCACTGATGCTGTGGGACTCTGTTAGACAAAGCGAGCTTTACCCTCAGTGTCCTTCACAGAAAGCCAGAACTGTCACACATTGAAGTCTTTCAGCATAAATCTGGCTGTGCTTCAGTTGCCACCCTGCTTTACATGCCCATTGCTACTTACAGTGCCCAGAAACGTCCAACCACAGGACTCAAGAGAGGACCTGGATCATTTTGCTCAGCTGTTAAATTGTGCGACCCCTCCCAAATACAGCTGCATCTCCACTGATGGAGAAGCAGAGCCAGCAGAAGTCTAACCCCAGTGTGAAGCAGGGCTGGCTGCCTACGGCAGGATTCATTCCCCCACAGCACCCTGACGCTGCAGAGATGCACTGTATGTATGTAAAGGCTGCAGGACCACGCTCGAAGGTCACGGCAGCCACTGCCACCCACGGGCAGCTCCTCCCTCTCCCGCACCCGCAAGCAGCAGCCAGGACCAGGCGCTTGGGTCACACGTGCTATGGAAAAGCTGAGGAGCACGTTGGGTTTGGTCCCACAGACATTACAGGGGCGGCAAAGTTCTACCTTTACAATATCTCAGTTGTCTCTCCAGGAGAGAATAAAGAAACTTCTCGACTTCCAGCAATTTTTTTCTTTCTAATAACTAAAGATCCCATTTTTACTTTAACACAACTCTCACTGAGAACCTATTTCAAATCTTCTCCGAGGTTATGCTAGGTGAATTGAACAGAAGCATTGCAGCAGGAGGCGCTTCTTGATGATATTTGAAACATGAACTAATAAACAAAGTTAAGCCAATCTCAGGCACCCAAGCACGTGAGACCTACGAATTCTGAACAATTCAGTGAAATTCAGTTTGCTTACTAGAATCAATTCCTCATTTAATAAATAAACATTTTGAAATATCAATCGCATTGAACTTCCAGCAGTTGTTTTATTTTTACACTCGGTTTACATCAACCTGGTCACTGTGACAGATAACCAGTAATTAAGTGAATAAGTAAATAATAAAAAATAACACTACCCTTCCCCATTTTCTTAAAATATAAGCTGAAAAAATTGAGAATCGGAACAAAAGTTTCCTGAAGAGCTCTCTTCTGATTTCTTTTAGGAGAGGTGCATCCAAGAGATAAAATACAGCAGGATGCCACGGATCTACACCCACTGATCTGTAAATCAGTGAGTGGGGATGTGGGATCCACACACTGACCAAGCTGGGAGGGTGGACAGTGGTCCCTGCTCAGCAGGTACCATCAAGAACACCATGTTTGCAATACTTGACAAAGACCCAGCCAGAAGGAAGAAGTTCTTCACTGTGAGGGTGGTCAGACACTGGAACAGGTTGCCCAAGGAAGTTGTGGATGCCCCCTCCCTGGAAGTGTTCTCGGCCAGGTTGGATGAGGCTTTGAGCAACCTGGTCTAGTGGAAGGTGTCCCTGCTGCTGGCAGGGGGGTTGGAACTGGATGAGCTTTAAGGTCCCTTCCCACCCAAACCATTCTATGATTCTATAAGAACAGGGCTTTAGGATGAATGTCAGAAAATCATCATCCCAACTTCTGCAGTCCTTCTGAACAGCTAGCAACGAACATGCACGTCACACCTCATGAAAACTGGAGCTGATCAGGCACAACACAACTTGCCCTGTGCCACTGAAGTGGAAATGCTGCCATTCCATGAGTCACACAACATGAAGCTTGCACCTAAACACCTAATAAATATGAAATTTTGGGCTTGCACATCTAATAAATCATAAATTTGGGGTGCACACAAAACAAGTATGAACTCTCGAGTCTCCAAAAGCATACAAATTCAGGCTGCTTTTGTGAAGCTTATGTGAAACAGACCCATGCTGAAAAATCTCTTAATTAAAAATTGTTTTTACTGAAACTACTGAGGCAAGAGGGATGAGAAATTGCTACCACACAACAAGCAGGTCAGTCGTATTTTTTTCTTTAATTTAATGATATCTATACTATTACCTTTGCTTTCATTCCATTCACCACTGAACAAGCACCACAATCAGATCTAATTCATCGAGTACTGCAAAACACCATTTGCTCCTTGAGCCTGCTCCTGCCCTACCAGCTGGTCAAACACCTGTGATGATGTCACAAGCACCTGCACAAGCCAGGTGCCTGCTCCTGTCCTCTCAGCTACTCAAACACCCATGACATCACAAGCAACCACATAAGCAAATCGAATAAAGATGAGGAAGCTGAACATCCACGATGCACTACGTTCCCATGGCAATTATACAACTGCATTCCTTAGGTTATTTTGAGGAATTAAATAAATAAATAAATAAATAAATAACCCAAAACAGACTCAGAATTTCAAATGGACTTAAATAACAACACCCTCTTCAACTGCTTCATTATCTGCATCAACCCTGGAGAGATGACAAAGGAGTCCCTGAAGGTGGATCATGGGTAGCATGGACAGGGAGTAAAGGTTATCTCAAAAGCAAAGTGTCTGATAACACTTTAGGTGGACCATAACTTCCTCCTCAAAATCCAGACATGAACATAGCACAATAGGCTAAAAACAGAAATGGGAGAGAAAGCCGGGCTAGAAAGTAAAATATTTTATTCTCCTTTGAAAATTGATATAATTAAGCTATTTAGAGAATATCACTCAGAATTTATTCCATTGCACAGATCTTTACATGTCCTACAGTCCTCCTAACTAAAGGAGGCTGCAGATGGTAAAATGTTTAAACCAGTTCAAAAAACAAAAGCAGGAGTTCATGAATGGAAGACCTGTTAAGGATTTCTAAACACAAAGACACTCAATCCCTGACTTGGGATCATAGAATCGTTTGGTTGGAAAAGACCTTTGAGATCATTGACTAGACCTTTGAGATCATCATCAGGATGTTCCTGATCCACAGATCACTGCTGCAATTCTTAGGATGTATCTGCCAGAGGCTTACTATTTTCTTCTGCTTTTCACTGCCTAACTACCTGTGTGTATTGGGTTTGTGTGGGTGATTTTTGGTAGCAGGGGAAGGAGCTGCAGTGATGAACTCTGTGAGAAGCTTTGAGAAGCTCCCCTGGCTCCAAGGCAGACCTGTCTCCAGCCCAGGCTGAGCCAGTCAGTGACAGGGAAATGACTCTGTGAATCCGTATTTATGAGGGGAAGAAGAGGTCTGAAAAGGAACGAGAGAGAATCATCAGGAGAGACTATTGTCCTGAACAAAAAGAGGAAGGAGGAAGAGGGGAAAGAGGGGAGAGTGAGAACCTCAGACACCCAGATCAGCATGAAGAAGAGCAGGAGATGGTCAATGAGGTCCCCTACAGCCCCTGAAGATTCAACAGCAGAGCAGATACCCATGTGTAGGCCATGGAGGACTCCACACTGCAGCAGAAAGCTGAGCCTGAGGGCAGGTGTGACTTTGAGAGCTCATGAGGAGCAAGAAGGCCCCAGAGCCAGGGGGAAGAGATGTGCTGGACCGGAGACCCATCTCCAGCCCATGGACGTCCCCATGCCAGATCCAGGAGCTGAGCCCAAAGAGGTCCATGACTCCATGGGCAGCCACGTTGGAACACTTTGTTCCTGGACTCTTTTACCCCACGGGAGGGATCTCATGCCGGGAAAAGCAGCAGAGACCAACTGACTGAACCCCCATTCCCTGTCCCTGTGCCCTGGGGGAGAAGGGAGAGAAATGGGGAGCACAGTGATGGGAGCCCGGGAAGAAGGGAGGGGCGGGGGAAGGTGCTGTCAGATGTGGTTGTTGTGTCTCACTGTCCTACTCTGATTGATTGGGAACTAATTAAATGGATTTTTCTTCCCCAACTTGAGTTGTTTTCCCCTTGACCATCACTGGTGACTGAGCCCTCCCTGTCCTCATTTTGACCCACAATCCCTTCATTGTGTTTCTCTCTCCTTCTCCCCAGGTGGCTGGCAGTGAGTGAAGGACTGTGTGGTCTTAGCTGCAGCCGAAACCACCTCACTGTGGGCAAGAGTACTGGGCTGGTTGGATCGAACCTTAAGATCTTGTTCTTACCTAAGACAGTTCTTACACTGGTGACAGGATAATCATTAGATGTGACACTGCTCCAGGATGTTTCATCCAAGAACTGAAATAGGAAATACCTGTCAGCAGCACCACGAGGAACAGGTCAAAACCGCCAACAACGTAGTTTCTGACAATACTCTTGTGAAAGAGGAAGCTCTAGAGAAACTAAAGTAAAAGAAAATATCAACTGACCAGACATCAAACCAGGGAAAACTTTGCCCCTATTAATATTATAATCACAGCCAAAAAAAAGGCACTGTCCACAAAAGCAAACATTATAGTACAGTTCAGGGTTTGGTTGAGTAGCTACCACAGACATGAGAGCGCATCAGGGCTCAGCCTGCCGTCTGCTCCGTGGTCATAGCCCCAGCGGATGCCGTTAACCCAGGCCCTTGGGCTTGGGGCATCTGAGCACACCTACCAGCAGCAGGAACCATCAGGTCAGATGCCTGATGAAATCTGGTTCATACCAGCTGCCTCCAGTGAAGAAGAGCTTGTCTTCTATATGTAATGGGTTCTCTTATATTTAGTGACTTCTGCTCTCAAGGATTTTCCAGGGCTGATTCTCTGAGTGGAGTATCTGCTGAGCTCTGCCACCCTACTTCCACGCCAGGTGAACTCCTTCGTGCCTGCCTCCCACAGTGTCTCCAAAAAGAGTCTGTGCAGATTGGCACTTTGTTATTGGCTGATTTATACAACCCTCCTCATTCTATTTGATTGAGAAATCATTCTCCTTTCAGATTATTCTAGAAATTCGCAAGATTCGAACCTGTCTTCTCTTCCAGTGAGCTGGCCAATTCTCTGTGAGACCTCACATGCCCTCAGTGCTGCGGTGCTAAAGGCTTGCCAAAAAGCTGGGTCCTGCAACCAAAAGGCTTCCCAGAGTCAGCAGGGAGAGGGAGTTTTCTACCGACATTCGGGTTTCCCACATTCCCTAGCTGAAAAGCAGCTACTCTGATATGCACGTTCACATTTCACTTGCTGGGAAAAGGAAGTAGAAGTAGAAAATCTCCTATGAGGAAAGAAAGATGAACGAAAAGACAAATTTTAGCAGTAGATAATAATAACTCTGTCTGACTTAATGCAATTGTCCCTGCACACAGAAAACTTGTTTTATAATAGGAAAAAACCCCCCAGTTTTTACAGTATTTTCTCAGCTAAACAGGTGAGACAGTGGGGAAACACAGCTATTCCTCTTTTAGTTGAGAAATGAGTAGAAATGAGTCATTATCTGGTATAAATGAGAAATTAATTTATATCAGAGTCACCTCTGGTAGAAATGAGTCACCATCACACAGTTGTTTGTTTGATACCATGAAGAACATAAGATTTGGGGACGGGTATTTCTGCAGTGCTTATTCCAGGTACAAATATGATGTAAAATGTGTGAAGCAGAAGAGCAGATGGATGGTGACACAAACACCCCAGGTGAAGCCAAGAGCATGGGTTAGAAGAGTAGCTTTCAAGACTGAACCAGCAGAAGAAAATCCATCAACACAATTCTCCACCCACCCTCCCAAACCAGCTTCCCGTACATTTTTGAGATGTGTCTTTTCATGAAAACTCAACAGCTGAGAACGTTTCTGAACTCTCTCTTCTGCTCAGCGAGTCCCAGAGGAACTCTTCAAACAGATGGTGCTATTTCATGGCAAATAGATGGCACCAGTATCGCAGAGAGATGCTTTTTAAGAAGACAAGGTACTATTATGCGCTTTGAAAAGGATAATAAAAACTCCTCCCACTCCACCTCAAACCTGCTGTCTTGAAGAATTGATAAAAATTCCCCAAATGAGGTAGAAATAATCCATACATCAGCTACTATGCCCATGCAACGATTCAATATATGGTACTGTGAGTGTTGCAACTGTTACTTGTTAATATAAAAACAAATCCATTGCTTAACTTTTGAATATGTCCTAGTTCGGGGAATCCTGATGAATTATCTTTCTTATCTAAAGAAATGCTGTGTTGTTCAATATGCTCTTTTCTCCCTTCCCTCCTTAAATCTATTTTAAAAATTCATGTCAAACTTTACACGTTCTTTAAAATGCTGAGCTTTTTTTTTTTTTTCCCCCTCGAAAATAAACAGCCACATGCCAAAAGCCAAGCTCTACAGAACACAGCAACGCACGCCGTGAGAGGGAGGATGGGAGATTTCTGATTTAAAGCTTTCACAGCGTTACTGTCAACTAGCAGTTTGCGAATTTAAGACACTTCAGAACTTTCCTTGGAAAGCCACAGCTCAATTAGAAGTTACAGTCTGTTAATTCAATTCCTGCCATTCCTCTGAGCCCCAGTAGAGCCTAGCTAGGATCAGCACAAAGCCAAAGACCGGTACTTAAATGTTCAAGAGGAGCTGCAGAAGACAACTGCTAACTACCCCGGCTGGGGCTTGCCATATTGCTGTCTGTCAGGTATTTTGAATACTCTATTAAAAATATTCCCAAAGAATGTGCCACTGGGCTCTGAACACAGCATTTGTGCACTAACCTACAAAGTGAAAATTAAAATACTATGATTATTGGGTCACATAAACAATTTGGGTGCCATGCTAATTAAAGCTAATGCTGCATCCAACAGAGATTGGTGATAAAAATGAAACACAACCAGTGGCAGCTCAGCTCTTCTCTCCATCCATTTTTAGTTGGTTATTGATCTGGAAATTGTGAACCAAATCTTGGCATACTGATCAATGAGGTGGCCGTTCAACAAATATCTGCAATGGCAAGAGAAGTGACAGTGAGAGCTAAGACACTATTTCATGGGTGGGAAGAGGTTGCACTAAACCTTCACCTTGCCTCACTTGCTAGGGCATGCTCCAAACAGCAATTAAGTTAAAATAGCATCCAAAGGTTCATAGCCCACTTCTTTCCACCTTTTAACTCACAAAGGGTCCTTCCTATGATATTTCTGACCGAGTATCTATAACAGGGTTAGACCATAACTCCTCTGTTGTAACCAGAAAGCAGTTTACTCACAGTACATAATTTGCAAGGTTTTGAGAACTGCAAAATCACATTGCTACTGGAACAGACTTAGTTACCGGCACGGCCTTCTCCATTAGATACTTGCCACTAAGTAAAGGTCTGTTGAGTGTATAAAGAGGTGGTAGATCTTCTATCTCTGCTATCCTCTGGTATACGGCTCTGGATAGATGATCCCCATGATATAAACTCCCCAAGATGATGCTAGAGAAGTAAATTGGCTCCACAAAGAGGCTAAGTAAGGCTCCTTGAATACCCAATACGTTCCACCTAAGAGGGAGGGAAAAACAAAACAAAAAAAACAAAAAAAATACTTTCTTTTTAGTGGAACAAGTAACATCTGCCAGACATAATAGCAGTCAATCACAATGGACCAGACTTTCAACCCTTCCTCTTGACCAGCACATGACTAACGGTAGTTAGTGACACCTAACAGCTGTGACACCTGCCAGAATTTCAGAGATCAGCTTATGGGATGCTCAACAAAACCCTGAGTAAGATGACCTATGGCAAAAGGTCTACTGTCAGCATCCGCTTCAGGAGCAGACTCTACAACTTGACTTCCCCACTAACATGTCTGGTGATGCATTTTCCAGCAGCCTAATGACAGAGATGGACAGGATCATTCAATCAGAGAAAGCCAAACTGCGAGATCCTCAGTCAAAAACAGTAGCTGATGCCTCCAGAAGACACCTGGCAGTGGGCAAACCATCCTTCCCAGAACTCAAAAGGGATTGTGCTTGCAAGACCTCAGCACCTCCTCACCATAAAGGGGAAGCTTGTCCTTGACACCCTAACCAAACTGTCCACATCCTGCTGCCAGAAAGGACATAAGCAGTTGCTTGCAATATCCACGGGCAGGGAGAAAACTGAATCTGAAAACATGCAAACAGTGCATATTGCTCACTTCATCTGCTTCACAGACCCCAACCAGAAACCCCTGTCTGCACCTACACTGGACCTGCAGGTCACTGCACTGTGACCGATGCTGGATCGAGGCCAGTGGCAGGGATGTAGCATGCACGGGAGCTATATACTGAAGGTCTGGGGGTTTTTTTGTAGTTGTATTAATTTGATCAAGTTTTGGCTCTCAATCTGTATGGAACAGTCATACAAAGTACTTTTTAAAACCTCAAGGTCTCCTGCAGAGTATTTTCACTGTCCTTGTCTCCGAGGCACTATTAAAATAGCATACTCAAGTACAACTGCAACACCCAGACAGAAGGAGCAGGGGAGTTTCTTTTGGTGCTTGAACAAAACAGAGGAGCACAACGGAAGCTCTCGTGCTCATACAGAATGATTGCCCTTATTAAAAGGTCCATCCTAAACCGGGTTGCAAGGTTCCCCTAGGAAAACAGGCAACTCGGATGTTGCTAACAGTGTTTCTTGCAGCTTGTGCTGGGACGGTGTGGCTACACATCAGGCTAGAAACTATCTACCACAACTGCTTCACTACTGCGAAACCTGGACTACACTTGTTGGCTGCAAGACTTAAAAAATGCTTAAAAAAAAGGGGGGGAAAACAAAAATTGCGATCCAAGGAAACAACTTCTTTGCATATCTTCACTGAGGATGGAAACAGAGGCAATGTGCATTAGCTTACTCACCTGTCGTTAAAAAAGCTGGCCCTAATGAATGAGTAAAAATACCGTGCTAATAAAAAATAAGGTATATTTTACATTGAATAAGGCACTGAAAATACAATCAGCAACCAAACGTCAGAGTAAAGATATCAAGTGAAAATTATTGCTTCCCAGGGTCAAGATGCCTTTCTAAGGACCTTACCATGACTAGAATTTTGTAAGCACAGAGATGTTTCAAGTGCCAAATGAATCACAACAGTATTTTCTTGTTATTTGCAGTACTACCTACATCAAGCCTAGAGAAGCATATGGACCACTAGAGACACAGATAATATTATGGAAGAAACATCTGGAAAGAATTCAAGACTAAACATTGCAAACTGAGGTCTTACAAGTGTGTCTGAAACTTGCAGACACTCAGACTGAGCTTTCTTCAGTCAGGCACAGCACATTTTACTTTCCATGAACAGGACTTGAGTAACAGGATGGACATTTCCAAAAAGGCTAAAGCATTCCTCTGGCAAATCCTAGCTCCCTAAATAAAACCTTTGCCAGTCTCTTTTCCTTGCTTCAATCTTCAGTACTTCCAGAGCCTGTGTTTTCCTGCTTCCTCCTACGCTTGCTGACCTCCTCCGGCACAGAAAATGAAAGCTGAAGTTTGTCTTGCTAAACTACTTCTGATTAAAAGAGAAGGAGGAGGAGTGCGGACACTTGAACAAGCTTCTGCAAGGTGAACCGTGTGAACTGGTATCAGAAAAGCTACATGCCTGTGTGTTTCCCTGGGGTGTCACGGTGACCACTGTGTGCTCATGAGTGCTGGATTCAGAGCGGCTGGATGGCTGCGACGACAAGGTCTGCAGAAACCATCCACACAAACCAAAGCCTCAGGCTCTTCATGCTGATTAGGCAGAGTTGGGTGGTGGTTAGGTTTATAAAACTAGCTTTAAATTTCAATTTCAATTGTTATAATAAAAGATCATATAGTTATCTGTAGAAACTAGTAATGCAGAGGTAAAGATGAAACTCTAAGTTCTGCAGATTACAAGAGAGTCAAAAGGAAGGACAGCGCAGAGACTTTCTTACTGTCCTTTTTACACTGCACTTCTTTCTGTCAAACAGTAATTTCTCACTTCCACTAGCACATGCACTAAAAAAAAAACCCTTTATAGATATAAACTGAGAAGAAGCTACATGAAACCACGCATCAGTTTTCGAAAGGCCACAGGCATTGCCTCCTGAAATGGTAAAACTGGTTTGTCCTTCCAGTTCACAAGCACAAACTGTCAGAATGCACGCCAACAAATGCTGTCCGTCCAGTACTAACATCTACTGAAACAACAACTTCTTTGGAAGTTAATGGGCCAAATTCTGTATTTCACTACAAACTGCGAGGTGCAGAGCAGAAAAAGCAAAATTTCTTACAGAAAACTTAATTATGTGCCTTTCCAGTGAAACAATCAAACAAAGGATTTTTTTCTTCACATTAAAAACAGTATCAGAAAAGAGTTAAGTCTCTAAAGCAACTTAAATCTAGCTTACAAACACAAACCTGCCAAGGCTCAGATGCAGTTTCTAACACAGAAATGAACATTTCCACGCTGCAGTAGAGCGGACACAGACCCTGGCTGTGGCACAGTCCTCATTGAGGAGCATCTGATGGCTTAAGAAAGTGCTAACAGAAGACAACTCTCCCATCACATCACTAATTCAGCAGTTTAAATCTCTCCTGCAGTGGCTATGGCCAAAAATGCAGAGTTGCCACGTAAAATGACCTGATCTCGGGTCCAGTCTTACTGGGCAGATCACAGAGCAGACTGGACACTCATGCAGTACCTTTTCTTGTCATTAAAGCAGGAAAATGGCACCACGTTTGCAACAGAGGAAAGCACTAAAGCACGAGCATAGGCAGAACTCAGGGATGCTACATCATGATACTGAAATGCCTAAAATAAGGCGTGTAGACAAGAGATTTGCCAAAGGGGAAGACCACTTCGGCAGGCAGGGAGACATCGTCCAACATAAAACTTCTCACTGGAAAAGTCTGAGATGCTTGTCTTAGCTGAGCATGAAACTAGTGCTTTTTATGACTGTATTTTTATATATTCTGACTGTTCTGGTTTGAAGTTGCTACATGAATTTTCTTTTTCAACCTTTAGAAAACTTTAGAATAAAACTGACATTTAAAATATAAGCTTTTATATTGATATAAAGCATGAGCCACAGGATTTAAGTCCAGAACGCCAGCACTTACACACAGGTGCCTTGATTTGAACTGGGGGATCTAGACCTCATTACAGTTAATGGTGATCTAATGTTTATTTACATCTCATTACAGTTAATGGTGAACAACCACGGTTGTTGGGCTGAACGGCTCTTCATCAATGAGTCAGCCATCTAATGCCAGGGAAGCCCAGGGCACCTGGTGCAGAGGGGGATACCTGTGTGGCTGAACACCAGCCGCATGTTCAGTGGCTTCAAAAAATTCAACCAAAGGCATATTTCTTCATCCTGAACTGGCTTTTCACTTCTGAGCTGCCTTTTGGGTGAAAGAAGATCATTCAGAGTCACCAAGCCACTTGGTTCACTCTCTACCAGGAACTCACTGAGGTGATGTTTAAGCCCCACCATGTTTGCCAAGGCAACAACATTTCTAAATCTCTTCTAGCAATAACTAGAGAAGTATGTAAGCATGAGAAGGGAAACAAAAGCTGCAAGTCAAAACACCAGCTCTCCTTTTTCCTCAGACAGGCCAGCCAACACACCGCAATGGCACCTGGATTAGGAGATTCAGTGTTCCCATCACTACATGTATGACCTACTGCTGCTTTGCTGGGACAAGGGAAAAGAAATGATAATTTTATCTGATTATCTGGCCACGGAGCAGCTGCAAACATTCAGAGGATGCTGTAATCTGCTGCTGCTACGAAGTGTGCACCCCATCACTTGAAGAGGACTCTGTCTACCACCACCTTGCTCCTCCTCAGTCTGCTAATTTTATTGCTGGTACAGCTCTCCATCAAGTCAGATCAGTGATGTGATTCAGGTTTTGTTGTTGTTGTTTTCTAAAAAAAACCCAACAAAAACCAACCCCCTGGCCTTGTGTTTTGCTGAGGCAGTTTCTGTAGTCCAGTTTACAGCACAGATCCAGAACCAACTGCAGGGAGATGCAGCACCCAGGCACGAGTGCTGGGAGTCTCCTAAAACACCTTCTCCATCAGAGAATACGCTACCAAAAGCACACTTGCAAGTCCAGCTGAAAGTTAGCTTGCTTTTAGAAAGGAAACAGACACTGGATTAAAAAATTACATCTTTTCCTGCAGATACTCTTAATGATTTCAGCAGGGCCACTCTTCTGAGCAAAATGATGCAAGATGGAGTAAACCGTGTGAGAAGCAACAAATTACATCTGGTCTGACCAACATATAACATGTATGCTTTTAGTAACCTCTTATTATTCTTCTCTAAACTCCTTATTGTGTTCATATATTCACTGTTTGCTATGAGGAAGAAAGAATGCATTGTTACATACAGCTCTCTTCTTTGGTATCAGGTTTATTAGTGTGAGAAATTTCCCTCAGCGTTGTACCAGGAGATCATCTTTGTTGATGAAGTTTTTTTTCAACTACTTCAATTCAGAAACACTGCTGAGATGCCTCCCTGGGAGTAGAGCTTGGGGTGCTTTGTATCCCCACTTTGCTCTACGAAGCACAGTTCCCCATGCACACTTAGCTACACTGAGACCAAAAGACCAATTTTTCCCTATTACCAAGATTTTGCCATGTCCTCTACTGCATGTAGGAAGTAATCTGGTGCCCAAGTGTCCAGAGAAATGCTCTTTCAAACCACATCTCACCAGCTTTATGGTTACCCCAACAGTGGCCTTTGCAGATCTATGCATGTGAACCGTGTTCAACTCCTGATTATTTACACAGAGGATACTCTCTGTGTAGAGTGCTCACCTGAGGTTTTACAGATGAGCAGTGCATTGGGGAATCTGAATTTTATTCAGACATTCATCATACTCACTGGTTTCTTTATTCTCTATTCACCACTTAGATCCTGTTGATAACAACCTGGAGGACAGACACACTTTCTCAACCTTTCTGCTGTTCTCAATCACTCTACATTAAAAAAAGAAGGCAGAGAAACCAGAGATCGCCACCAAATCAAGAGGAGTCCTCTCTTCCTTGTGGTGTTGTCACATTTCTGCTTTAGACTACCATGTGCTCAGAGACAAAGGTATCTACAGCTGATTCCTAAAAGGTCTCTCAATTTCTTCATGCCATATAGCTGATTTTACAACTCTTGACACATGAAAAGGTAAGAAATATTGAACTCTGCAGCACTGCTTTCCAGAGTGTGCTAGTGCACCTCTTGAAACAAACAAACAAACAAAAAAACCACCCCAGGTTGAAAATACGCTTCAGGTAAAAACTCTCCTCTGAACTTTCCAAACCCAAACTGCATAGAAATTCTGTTATTTGCACTCTTTTAGAGAAAACATAGAAATGAGGGGAGTCTAACGGCAGTAAGCAGCAAAGCTGAATGTTAAAAGCAAACATCTTAGGATCACTCTCAAGAACTTCCAGGCAGACAGCGGGATGGAGGAGGTGAGTCACTGCATGTTGCATGTGCAATGGTGTGCACCTGGAACTGGTGTCAGAACTCATCCCAGGAAAATGAACAGTCTCCTGCAACTACCAAAACGAGTTGAAAAAATGAAGGAGGAGGTTTAAACCCACCTCCTGTATGTATCTTTCCGACAGACTGCAAAACCTGACAAAAACAAGTGTTTACAACTCAAAGTGCTGCTCTTAGTGATGTCATTTATAACCAGCAATGACTATGAACAAAGGAAAATTATTTAGGAGGCATTTTGTTCATGACAATCTTTTACTTGCAACTGGTGGCAAGGGAGAGACGGTATCAACGTGTGAGAAGATGTCAGACTATCCCCAGAACGCATGTTGCCTCCTCACGTGCACCTCCTGTCCTCCTCCATGGCAGAGGTGCACAGCTCAGACGGCAGCTGTCTCGGGGAGATGTCCCCAAGGCTGGCTCACCTTACTGTGACACCAACAAGATTTCAAAATCTTTCCAATTGCAACGTGAAGCGAGAGCTCCCCATGACTGATGTGCACCCCAGATGTGGGGCCACTTGCTTCTTACCATGGAGATGCTGGAAGCCACAGACCCAAAGGCTCCTGCTCGCTCTGAACAGAAGGTGCTAGGCTTTGCAGAGGCCATATCTGTGGGTTTTCCTGCATGTTTCTGGTTTCCAAGACTGCTGTGATCAGCCTGCCAAGTTTGGGGCCAGCAGCATCCCCAGGGATGCTTGCAGAGCCCTGCGGTGGCCTTCACCTCTGCAGCTCGGTGACAAGCATTTGTCTGCCTTTGCAACCAAGTTTGCTTTGGTTCCTCATTCATGTGCAGGGACAATTCTGCTGCTCAACTTCAACTCAGACCCATGCTGGGCAGGTCATGATGTGTTTGCTATGGACACCCATCTAGCTGGGCTTTACAGAATCACAGAACTGCCTGGATTGGAAAAGCCCTTTAAGATCATCGAGTCCAACCATGAACCCAACACTGACAAGTCCCCTATGACTAACCCATGTCCCTCAGCACTGTGTCTACACCACTCTTCAATCCCTCCAGGGATGGGGACTCCACCACTGCCCTGGGCAACCCCTTCCAATGCCTCAGAACCCTTGCAGCAAAGAAATTCTTCCTCACATCCCATCTCAACTGCCCTGGCCACAACTGGAGCCCATTTCCTCTTGTCCTGTCCCTTGGGCCTTGGTTGAACAGACCCACCCCCACCTCTCTCCACCCTCCTCCAAGGGACTTGGACAGAGCCAGGAGGTCTCCCCTCAGCCTCCTTTTCTCCAGGCTCAACACCCCCAGTTCCCTCAGCCACAAGGGAACTCAGCACACTTGTGCTCCAGACCCTTCCCCAGCTCCGTTCCCTTCTCTGGACACGCTCCAGCACCTCCATGTCCTTCTTGGACTCAGGGGCCCAACACTGAACCCAGCACTCCAGCTGCGGCCTCACCAGTGCCCAGTGCAGGGGGAAGAGAACTTCCCTGGTCCTACTCTCATCATCTGTCAGAATGAATGGGCAGAGCTGACTTCATCCAACTAACTGCAGTCTGATTTCTTTTCTGATTTTAAATCCGATTTCTCTTTTTCTCCTTAAGATATTACCTGAATCTCTGTGACCACCCCATGTGTTTCTTGAGCCACAGCATACACAGGCAACTATATCTTTACGTGGAGTGGAGTCAGAGCTTCTTCTACGTCAAGTGGTTCGGACAGCGGCCCACACTAGAAATCAGTAAGCGCAAGAAGTCCGTAGTCTTTGACAGTAGCACTTCTTGCAAAGACATTTTGATTCATCCTGAGGTCAGATTTGTAACTACAGGTAGGAGGATCCATTTTCCCTGGCTGACAACCACACAGCTCTGACTTGTCCAGGCTTTTCTGGTGTTGCCTGGATTTGCTGCATACCAGTGAGCCTGGGTCAAGACTCGGGTCACTGGTTTGAGAGGTTACATCAAGCTACATCTGGTTATTTAGATGCCACACCTTGGGTAGTGGTTTCCTACCACTTTCCCCCAGGTTTTTTACCTAGGTGTCACACAGCCACCACATATCAAAGTGAATACATTCACATTGGCCACCGTCACTTGGGTTAAGAACTGGTGAGGAGAACTGCTCTTTCTATGGCTGTTCAGAAATCACACCGGCTCCACCGTGGAGCTTGTCACTTAGAAATAACTCTCCAACTCAAAGACAGATGGATGGGTATGGACGTAGCTGCAGAACACGCAGCCTTTAGAGAGCATGTGTGGGATTTTAAGATGCGTTTGTGCAACTTCATCACTCCCAAAAAACTAGGTGGTAGGGTCAAGAAGATAAAGCCATCGGGGAAATAAAGAGCAAGACCGAGTTACAAGCTTCCATTTGGATTTAACACTCTGAATAAGCATAAAACAAGGCCACTGCGTGGGCACGTGATGTTCTTTCACACACAAGATTATCAGAAATAATTTCCCTTCTTTAGAGTAGAAGAGCACCAATGACTTCCCCTTTACAACTTGACTTAATGTTAAAGCTCTCCCCAATTCCTACAGCCTTCCTACCAAAGAAACAAGGTGAAAAAAATATTTTTTTGCTCTTCTCAGTAAGACATTAGCCACAACTGGAATGTTTCTGGGGTAGTTGAGTAATTCTTTAAAGCCAAAAAACTTAAAATGAATGTGGGCGGAAAAACACACCAAAAGGAGAATGACAAAAATGGGCATCATAAAGTACCACGGAACAAGGATAGGATACATTTAAGACAAATGCATGTATATTGTCCCAAAAGAGTTACTCTGGTCACAGAAACCACCCTAACACTGTACTGCTGTGCCACCAGGCACTGAAACACTAGGACAGTCCAGTTCTAATGCTTCTGACCCAAATGGGATTCCACACATGGTCTGTCACAGAATTGCCTGGATTGGAAAAGCCCTTTAAGATCATTGAGTCCAACCATGAACCCAACACTGACAAGTCCCCTATGACTAACCCATGTCCCTCAGCACTGTGTCTACACCACTCTTCAATCCCTCCAGGGATGGGGACTCCACCACTGCCCTGGGCAACCCCTTCCAATGCCTCAGAACCCTTGCAGCAAAGAAATTCTTCCTCACATCCCATCTCAACTGCCCTGGCCACAACTGGAGCCCATTTCCACTTGTCCTAAATTTTTCTCACAATTTTTCTTGGAAGTTCCTACCAGGTTCAAGATGATGCTAGACAGCACAGTGCAACAAAGCGCTCTGACGCTGGGAAAGCCAGGTTGGATTACAAATATAATCCACACAGATGAGGCTGTGGAGTTACAAGGAGTCTTCCTGCCTGTGCAGTCCTGCACCATGAATTTTTCCATGACTTTTTCAGGCTGGGACTGTGAACCTTCGTGAAAGCTCAGTGAAATTCACAGGGCTCAGGCACACTGGAGGACTGACTGCTGGACACTACAGAGCAATGCATTCTCTCAAATGTAAATGGACAAAACATGGTCATAAGTGTCAGGGAAATGTAAAAAAAAACAAAAAAAAAAAGAAAAGGAAAAAAAAGAATATGAAAATGTGGGCCTCCTTACCCGTCATATAGTCTTTGTTCTGTGTCAAAGGGTTCTATTTGCTTCCTTCACTGGCACAAACAAAATTATTGCCATTAGCCCCAAGGAGAGGTGACAGCTAGCTATGCAAACGAGAGATGGATTCTGTTCTGCATCACACAAAATCAACAAAATAGTCAAATGTGTTCTGGCTCAACAACTTCTTTGCTTTTTTATTTTTTATATCTGCACTAACAGCAATGAGGATATGATAAAAGAAGTTAAAGGAATGTAGCACAATTACCAGGTCGGGTGGTTGGGAGAAATCCCTGGCATGAAGCTGGGGAATTTATTTGATGACCTTTATTGAAAGTATTATTAAAGAAACTGGAATGTCATTTTTGTAAAATTACATTTCAACAACCCACTGTCCTAGCTTCTGAAAGGTCCTATCCATTTATGTTAGGGGGGATTTAAGCTAAAGTCAAATGTCTTCCTTTGTTAGAGATGCTGATTACTTGAGACAAGACTATAGGGAAAAAAGAGATGACATAACCTTCCTCCCGTATTTCTGATTTGGCATAGACAGTTCACAAGGACAGTTCCAACTTAAGACACTTAAATTTTGAATCAGGCTGTGACTTGACAAAACAGCAGCTATTTTAATTAAAAAAGAACTAAAATATCAGTAGCTGAAAAACTTGTCATTTTTATTTTGTAAGAACACAGAGGCTGCAAACACACAGACTCATTTCAAAAAATTTTGTTGCAACTCTCCCATACTTCTGATTCTTCTGCTAAATTTTTTTGGGAGCTGATCATTTGTCCATTTATGATTTTGAAAATAAATCTTTTAATCGTTGCCAAAAAGGACAACAAAGAAGGAATAGGATAAAATACTAATAAAAGAACTAGTATTGAAAACAAGATATTTAGATACAGTAAAAATATTTCAACAAAAAGTAAAATAATTTTAAAGTTAAAAAGTGCCCATCAATTAAGGTTTTTTTAACTGGAACACTTTCTCCCTGTATAAAATAATGCAACTCTAAATCTATCCATGGAACATGTACATATCTTTGATGTCATAGAATCAGAGACTAGTTAGGGTTGGAAGGGACCTTAAAGCTCATCCAGTCCCAACCCCCCTGCCATCAGCAGGGACACCTTCCACTAGACCAGGTTGCTCAAAGCCTCATCCAACCTGGCCTTGAATGTTTTGGATGATGGGGCAAAGATGTGTATCATCAGAGGAAGTTATCCAAATATAACTAATGTAATGTATTTATGGTACTGTTTTGCTAATGTTATACTATTTTAGGGGGGGAAAAGCATTCTTCTGCTATTTTCCAGTGATATAAATACAAAACAAAGCTGTTGCGACTTGAAATGCTGGAATGATAGAGAATGATTTCACCTCTGAAGCCAGCAGAAGGTCTGACACCAACTGCAGGTGATGAATCAGAGCTTTATCACTGGAGCTACAGCCACCCCACGCTAGGTCTAAGCAATGAAATGAGCCCATCGATAACTGACACGCTCATTGCAGGTATCATGCAACCCTCCCTTCTTGTTCAGCGACAAAAGCAACAGCAGAGAAACCAATCGTGACATCTCACCTCGCTATCTTGTCACTGCAGGACATGGTAAGTAGCCTTTCTCCTTGCAACACGCCATCCCACGTCTGGATAGTGGTAGTGGAGCGCACAGGGATGGTCCCTTCCCCAGATTCTATTTTTGTCCGTAGTTGTCCTCTCGCTTTGCGGTTTGGATGCCTGTCCCCTTGATCTAAATGACAAAAATCACTTACATCAGCTGAGAAACATTCTCCATGTGTTTTGTAGAGAGTATTACAATAAAAACAGGTGATTAAAGGTATTTTTCTGCGTAACTGCTGGCTTGGCATAACAACTTCTGTTGCTCTTTGCAAATTAGCTGCAGCATCCAACGGCTCTCACAAATACTGCCTTCTAAAACACGTTTGCAATCAAACCAAGCTTTCCACAACGGAGCAGTAGGCAATAGGTAGCTCTTTGACCTGGTTTTGCTAGGACAGATAGTTAATTTTCTTCTTAGCAGCTCGAATAGCTGTGGTTTGGTTTCAGTGTGGGATCTGGTATGAGAAGAATGTTGATAAAGTACTAATGTTATGAGTTGCTGCTGGAGCCCAAGGTCATCGTGTTTGGCTGGTTCACAGCTGCATTAGGACTGGGAGGGGGATGTGTAGTAATTAGCAAAACCCAAATTGGCATTTGGCTCTGCCAATGAGATATCCCAGATCATATCATGTCAAGGTCAGTACATTAACCAGGGCTGACCGGAAATCAGGGAATTCTCTCGGGGATCACTCGGGCTCTCACTCTTCCAGGGTTTGGGTTTGGGGACTGTCTCTGCTCCGGGATCACTGGCTGGGACAGGCTGGGCATCGGTCAGTGGGTGGTGAGCAACTGCACTGGGCATCACTCATTTGCATATTCTGTTATTGCTGTTGTTATCATTACAATTTTAATTTAATTAGTAAATAGTTTTTATCTCACCCCAGGAATCTCCTTGCCCTTTTCTTTCCAATCCTCTCCCCCATTCTCTGGAGGGGGGCAGAGTGAGAGAGCAGGCTGTGTCTGGTTGTAAACCAAAAGGGTGAAACCACCACACCCTTCAATTCTGTTGTGGGCATTACAGTGTTAGCATGAAGTTAATGGAGAGATCGAGAAAGGGGCAGGCAGACAACCGCCATGAAAAGGTGGAAACAGTGAAACAGCGTGGTTAGTTCTGTACAAACACTTGCTGACTCACTGGCTTATCTCCGCTAGCATTCAGGCTCTTCAAGACCACATGGTGGATCACTCTACACTTAACTTCTACCACACAGGAAGAACAGCTCAGATTTATTTTTGGAGAGATCTTTGTCTAACACACATCTACACTAAAAGGAAAGAAGACACCTAAATTTTAACTGTGCCACTTGTATATGCACAAAGAATACTTCAAAACTCCCTTGCTCAAGTAGGATTGCTGTCATACCCTCTTGTGCTGCTTCATGGGGTGAGAAAATTCGAGCGTCGCCACAAGGAGATGTGCTGATATAGAGATGAAACTGCACATTCTCCTTCAGCTTAAACCCGCCTCGCTCCGATCTGATAAAAATGGATTTTTGTTGATCTTCTTTATTGCTGAAACAGAGAAGAAAGTTAGAATGAAAACTGACATTAACACATAAATAACCAATAAGCTGGGTAGTCTTAATAGGCATTAAAAACAAACATGGGATGTCTGGAAATTTTATAGTATAAATCTAACAGTCATTACAAATAATGAAATTGAAAGACTGTCGAGACAAGCACAGAGAGCCCTTGACAGCCCCAGATGTCAAGAGCTTTCGGGCACTTACCAGCAAATAAATCACCACCACCCTTTAGCCCACTGGAGATTATTTTGATTTACGTGTTTGTAGTTTACAAAATGATCCCCAATTATTTTTTTCTGTCCTCCCCTCTCGTGATTGACACCGACCTGAATACATGTTTTGTTTAAGTCAAACTTCAGGGCAAAGGGTCTGAGTTCTCAATTAAACATCCTATTGCAAGAGGACAAGTGTTTCACATTGAAATAATTAAGACGATGGATGTTTTACACAGACACCTTTTCAGCTCCACGTGATCAGCTCATCTTCCCTTTCCCTCCAGCTTACCTGAGATAAAGCTCAAGTTGTGCATACAGAAATTTAAGCAGGCACCGGCGAGATATAATTTCCGCGTGGCAATCATTCAATGCAAGACCACGATCGCTCATGTATTCACCATTGATGCATTTTGTTCCCGTAGAAACACTTATTACCAGGGCATCTTTCACATCTGTACCTGCAAAACACAATTTCAGGAGGAAGATGTAATTCAAATCACAAATAATCTAGCAAGTGATCTTCCTGCACAACCCTCCCTCCCTCTCTTTCTTTCTTTCTTTCTCTTTCTTTCTTTCTTTCTTTTTCTTTCTTTCTTTCTTTCTTTTCTTTCCTTCCTCCCTTCCTTCCTTCCTTCCTCCCTTCCTCCCTTCCTTTCCTTCCTCCCTTCTTTCTTTTTATAAAAATGTTTTTACTTCTGACACTTTCTTTACAGCAAAAGCTTAACTCAGCCATACCCTCCCTCTACCAGTACGGTCTATGGCTCTTGTGAATTCTTCACGTTGGAGTTCAGACAAGTTAGGAATTTAAAACCTGCAGCAATAGATGGCTTCAGGAAGAGATCTTAAAGCCTGAGCTCCAAAGACAGCACTTTTTTCCTGAGCCCCAGGCAGCCAGCTAAGTATCCAGCATGGACCTTCTGGCCACCTATGCAGATATTCACAGCAACTTCAGAAATCTGAAAGGCAGCAATTTATTTAAAAAAACAACACGTTATGGAAGGTTATGAAGCCAACAACAGGAGAGGTAAGACGAGGGAATGAAGAAGTTGAAATGCTTAAACCACTGGAAAGCTTACCAGCAATATAATGCTGTTAGAAGTGTAGTTCTTGGTATTAAGTAAATACATACAATAGAATTAAAAATATATTTGGGGTGTTTCTATACAGAGAACTGTCTTTATCAATGTGTTGGGTTTGTGTGGGGTGGGGGGTGTTTTTGGTAGTGTGGGAAGGGGCTACAGTGATGGCTCCTGTGAGAAGATTCAAGAAGTTCCCCTGGCTTCAAGGCAGACCTGCCTCCAGCCCAGGCTGACTCAGTCAGTGACAGGCAAATGCCTCTGAGAATCAATATTTATGAGGGAAGAACTGGTTTGAAAAGGAAGGAGAGAGAATCATCAGGAGAGACCACTGATTTGAACAAAAGACCACTGGCCTTAACAAAAGAGCATCATTGCCATGAAGAAGGAGGAGGAGGAGGAGGGGAGACCGAGATCTTCAGACACACAGATCAGCACGAAGAAGAGCAGGAGAAGGTCAATGAGGTCCCCTACAGCCCCTGAAGATTCAACAGCAGAGCAGATACCCATGTGTAGGCCATGGAGGACTCCACACTGCAGCAGAAAGTTGAGCCTGAGGGTAGGTGTGACTTTGAGAGCTCATGAGGAGAAAGAAGGCCCCAGACTAGAGGGGGCAGGAGGTGCACTGGACCCATCTCCAGCCCAT
>NW_010307190.1:0-22221 GCF_000700745.2 Antrostomus carolinensis
AAGAGGTGGAAATTGGGAGAGAAGTTAAGCCAGGGAAGCCAGGAGGGTTGCGGGAGGTATTTTAAGATTTGGTTTTATTTATTGTTATTCTCTTATCTGATTGGTAGTAATTTTTTTATTTTATTTTTTTTTCCCCCAGGTTGATTCTGTTTTGCCCATGCCAGTAACTGGTGAATGATCTCTCTCTGTCCTTATCTCTACCATGAGCCTTTTGCTATACTTTTCTCCCCCCTGTCCAGTTGAGGAGGGGGAATGATAGAGTGGGCTTTGGTGGGCATCAGGCACCTAGCCAGGGTCAGCCCACCACAATTGTCTTCATAATGGTTGAAATATATTAAACCAGTGCAGCAGAAGAGGGTGGAATTGTATGTTGAACAATGACTTAATGGAACAAAGTTACGATGCTGTAAAAGTCCTTTGTTGGCATATGCAAGCTCTAGTGTTTTATATAGTCATCTTTGTCCTAATAAAATTCACTCATGTGAGAAGTGCACAGGATATTTAGATACTGAATCATTCCCTAAGTAGTTTCATTTGCCTGAATGCCACAAAAATATTAAGGTGTACAAGTGATTTTTTGGCATGTATGATGTGTTGGTCCTATGGAAGAGAGTGCTGAGAGGATGAGAAAGGGAGAGTCAAAAGTTAACTCTTGTTTTTGCTGCCTTTCCCTGCCTCCAGCAGAACACTGAAAGCCAGGAACCAGTTGGGCCATTCAGCTCGTGACAAGAGTCCTCGGCTTCACCCTGTTCTTGCAAAAGTAATAAGCTTACACACCCAATTCAACACTGCAAATACAAAAAATAAAGTATTAAACAACTTTTTTTCTTTCCCTATCCCAATATTACTATCTGTAGTAATACTGAATTACAAGGACAAGTTCTCATACTCCAATTTTTCCATATGGGGAAGTTTTGGGCAATATTTATGTTTATTATTTTTGCCACTTCAGTGGCAAAAAAATTATTAACGAACACTCTCAGAGGACAGCATATTCTCAGGAAAGTTAGGTATTGAATTGATTTTTTTAGCTGTATTTTTCAGTGTGGGTATATTTCAGTTTAGAGGTTTTCATTTAGGAGCTTTAGTGATTTGTTTATTTTTTATTCTTTCTTGACAATTAAAGCATCATGCAGGTATTTCTTCTCCCTGAAAACAAACAAACAAAAAACCCCACAAAAACCCAAAACAAACCATCCTGTGGAAACTCTTATGCCCAAGGGTCCACTTGTGATGCAGAGATGAACAACTAAAACAGCTCTGAATGAAGTTCAGTCTGGCCCCTTAATGCATAGGAACAAAGGAAGTATTTGAAATTGGTAATACTGGTTTTCAGTTTTGGTTTACAAAACAAATATTCACCATGTGTGTTCAGGATAGCTTCATACTCCTGAGCAAGTTTTCAAGTTCTTAATCTTTTTCAATAAAATGAACACTGCAAAATATAGTTGCTGTATGTTTTGGAGGGTAAAGCAGTTATTCTGCAGAACTGGCAAGAAGACACAATAAACATATTAGTCAGGCATAATGCTCTGAAGAAATACAGTTTTTCATATAATATATATCTGCTAAAGAGATATTTTTCTAATATAAATATTCTCAACTCTATGTGGTCATAGAAAAGTTTTTTCCATTTGATAGAAACAATAAAGTTTTAAAACACATTAATTGTAATGAAAATACAAATTTTGATCCATAGAGTAAGAATAAGTTTTATAATTACATGTAGTTTTATGTATTTGGACATTTTTAACAAAGAAAGTTATTAAAACAAGATTATACTTAGAAATTAGATGACAATATAAAATAATAAATATTTATCTAAAGTAAAATGGCTTTACACTGTCCTATCTAAATCTACAAGTTTTGGGGTTTTGTTTTGGGTTTTTTGTTTGTTTGTTTTTTTAAATAATCTTTAAAAGGTTTTATATATCTGTTCCATTGAAAGTGGTGAGGGTTCCTGCCCCTTCTTGTTTAAGAACAGAATAATAAAAGAGTAGTTATGACTAGGGAAACTGCTTATATGACATGGAAGTGTGATGCAATTTAAGAGAAGGGAAACTCAAAAAGAAAAACTGAAGAGAAAACTAGTAGGGAAAATAGAGAATTCTGTGGACGATACTTTACTGTATCGTCACCGATTGTTGGTATTGCTGATAGTAGCAACAGCAAAGAATAATGCAGGCAGGCAATAACACAGAGGCAGGAGGCATTTTTTTTTTTCTCAGATTAGTGCTAATAACAATAATAGATAGTAAATTCTGTTTCTTAAAACTTCAGAAAAGGTGGCTCCAATGTACATACCTCAAAATCATACCGAGACATTCAGCCAGAATTTGGAGACAAGTTGCAATAATAACCAGACTGTGGTTACCCTCCACTACATACTTGTAGTGACACCACTCCTCAACATCTCTTGATATATGGATTGGTGAGAGTGTCAAGAACATTGTACAGAAGACGACAAGGGGATTTTTCACAAAGTTGTTTTTTCAGTCCATAATTTTAACAACTTAATTTTCAGCCCCTTATTTTTCCATTTTTTTCCCCTTCCACTATATCCTGTTTAACTGTAAACATTCTGTCCCCTTCTTCCCTGAATTTAGGCCAAGTTATCTTTAATCCTTCAGTGAGCTTTTGGCTTCTTCACAACTTCATAATTTTCATGTACTTTTCCTGGTAATTTCTTTTACATTTTTAAAATGTTTTATATTAATATGTTTGGAGTCTGTTTTATTTGCCTTGCTGCTATTTACCCCTCCTCAATTGCTATACTTACCCGCCTTTTTATTTTTTTGTTTTTGGATAAGTCTGAACTTTAAGCTCAATTTTTCAATATCTTTTGTTTGAAGCAGCACTGATCAACACTGTTAGATAGTGCCTTTTAGCTCTGAGCCATCAATTATCACTCTTTAATAAGTGGCTTCTCTAATTCCCTGTGTTTTATCACCTTTCTTGAAATTTCCAATATACACTCACAATTTCTTTTGCTGTGTTGTGAGAACAAGTTTTGTCTTTATTACATTTTTACATAAGAATAGTACTACCAGGTTTTTTTCTTCCAGGTTTTTTTCCACCCTGAAATTTTATATTCCTTCAGACAAAAAACTCCTGGCTTACTTGCTGTAACATCTTTTGCTTTGGCATCAAACACCCTTCTCATTTTATCTTGCATAAACCTTCCTTCAGGCTTTGTTTCCAAGAAATCTCACTTCTTATTGTTTTCATTAAATTTCTCCAGTAATTCCCTGTTTGAATCAGCAGGTATAATGAGAGTAAATGGAAAAAACAGTGCTTCACACATTTCTTGCTCTTGTCTGGCCAGATCCTGTTACCTTATTTCAGCAGTTAGCAAAGAGACAGGTGTATGGTGACCATGTCCCAGGCACCACTGGACAGGGTCTGTGTTTTCTTATTGCTAATACATGTTATTCTTTCACACAGTGTTATAGATTCCTTTACACAGAAGCTAGATAAATTTTAGTCCTGTATAAGTGTGTTTATTAGAAAACCAAGGCTTAACAAAAAGGTCACAGTCATGGAGTCTTTTTCACTGGTTTGTGATATTCAGCTCTCCTGGATCCACTGTAGCAAAGAAAGGTTGGGAATGGTACAGTAGGCTGCAGCAGTTCAGGTCCTAAAGTACTTAAGAAAACTGTCAATATTTTTTTTCTGAAGCTCCAATATGAAAAAGTAAACTAAAGTTTTGTACAGGGAGAAAGTATTGTTCAAAGCCAGTGACAGAATTATAAGTTGGTTATGAACTGGTTGTTTTGGGAGTTGAAGAATTATAATTTGAACCTTCCATTCTTGCTTCTTTGAATTTGGCAAAAGTGTGCTCATTCTGGTTGGGATAGAGTTAATTTTCTCCATAGTAGTTGGCATGGGGCTATGTTTTGGATTCGTGCTGAAAACACCCTGGATAACACAGGGATGTTTTTGTTACAGCTGAGCAGTGCTTACACAGAGTCGAGGTCTTTTCTGCTCCTCACACCACCAGACCAGTGAGGAGGCTGGGGATGCACAAAAAAGCTGGAAGGGGACACAGCTGGGACAGCTGACCCCAACTGACCACAGGGATATCCCAGACCATATGACATCATGTTCAGCAATATAAAGCTGAGGAAGAAGGAGGAAAGGGGTACCTTTGGAGTTACAGTGTTTGTCTTCCCATGTAACTCTTATACATGATGTAGCCTTGCTTTCCTGAAGATGGCTGCACACATGCCTGCTAATGAGAAATAGTGAATTAATTCCATGTTTTGAGGCTTTGGTTTA
Source organism: Antrostomus carolinensis (assembly GCF_000700745.2). Lineage (NCBI taxonomy): Eukaryota > Metazoa > Chordata > Aves > Caprimulgiformes > Caprimulgidae > Antrostomus > Antrostomus carolinensis. The sequence continues at coordinate 4,279 of NW_010307190.1, forward strand.
GCTATTAAACTGTCTTTATCTCAACCCATGAATTTTCACACTTTTACCCTTCCGATTCTCTCCCTTATCCCACTAGAGGGAAGTTGAGTGAGTGGCTGTGTGGGTCTTAGTAGCTAGCTGGGGTTAAAGAACTATAGTCCCTTTCAGTGCCCAACATGAAGGGTGCAAGATGACAGATTTGATTAGAATGTATTAGATCAAATTTGTACTTGTTATCATTGTTTAGTTAGTAATTGACAGGCTTCTGTGCTTGCTATCTACCTTAATTTCCTCACTCTAAATTAGAGTGTAGTGCTCATTAGTGGGTGTTATTTCCTTTCTGTACTTGCTGTAGTGCTGTCTTTCTTAGCATCTTACTCTGCAGTGTCTGGGAACGTTTTGATAATAGTAATGGTGATCTGCCTGGGTTAGCAGATAGCCAGGATTTCACAGCTGTTATCTGTGCTGCTGTATGTTGGACAGGATAGAACTTCAATGTGAACTCAAGTTGAAGGGATTGCCTTCAGATTCTCTCCCCCATCCCACTGTGGGGGGGAGTGAGTGAGCAGCTTTGTGATAGTTAAACCACGATGCCACAACAATAATTTGATTCTGTCATGACAGCTGGATGGTTAGCATTAACTCTTGAGGCCAGTTTCTCAATCCAAATCTTATAAATTGAAAGTGGATTTAGTGATTCTGCAAACTCGGAATAGATGGAGAATGCATCTCTATACATGACACTTTGGCTCCTTCTAAATGAAGGAAGTCACTAAAGACAGAGAGATGACTCAGGATCTACAGAACATTGAGGAAGAAATGCAGTTCATTCACAGTTTTTTCACATAATTGACAACTTTCAGGCAGTGCTACAGAAGATTCCTTTCTTATTGATTAGTTGTAAATTGTTTATGCTACTATTTCTACCATAGTATATGTTGGCTTTACAATGCCCTGTTTACTTATTGTACAATGGATGTGAATTCTCTATCTGATAAAAAAGTTACTGAAGATCAGTCTGTGGATCAGAACCTGCTGCACCACTTAAAATAAACCCAAACTAAACTAGAGCTACCCTGCCCCTAAAAAGCTTTACACTGACGGTGTTTGAAACACTTTGGACTGAAATGTACATAGAATTACACATATTATTTAAATTTAACTCAAAATTTAAGGGAAAATTCTCACTAAAATTCCCACAGATTTTATATAAGTCCACTTTTTCTTCCTATATACAAAATTATTCCTCAGGACCACATATGGATAATTCACTATATCTAACAAACAGTCATAGTAATGATTCTCATGGCTATGTTAACATGGGGTTTGTAGGCCCGAATCTGCACACAGAAGAGTATCAAAGCTTTTAATTGCAATATTTATCATTTGCCCAGTATCCCTTCTTTCTGCTATAGGTAGTAGCTAGATTTCAAAATGGCTTTTGAGCTTTGCTTTGCTGAGTTGGTTACAATACAGAATTTTCTGTACCTGCTCACTGCTTGCAAAACACATGCATTTCCTTTGCTCTCATGGGCCTTAACTTGACTATGTCATTTGTGAATTTGGTTCTTGTGTTGCAGTGTCTTATTAAACTTAATTCTCTGGAGTTACTTGAAAGGTAGTTAAATGCATTAAAACTAGATTCCAGATCTCAGTATGGATATGTGTTTACATCTGTTCTTCAGTGTTTTTTCCTGAATACAGCAGCCTGATTACCAACATTGATTTTGTAATTCAGAACTTTCCTCCTTTAAGTAAAGAACATCCGTCCTCCTGCAGAATAGGCTATTGACCATCATCAGATGTCTATGATGGCAAAGGATACCTGTCTCATTTGTCCTCTGCACGGCCCCAGAGGAAGCATATGATATTCATCTTGATAGAGGGAAAAATAAATAATGCAGAATTCAGACTGCTGGGTTTCTTTCTTCTTATCCTCAGCCTTTTCCCCAACTTGCTGTAGGAGAGAAAGAAAAAGGTCTTAGTAGTTGTCCTGGTTTTTGCTAGGATAGAGTTAACTTTTTTTTTTTTTTTTTTTTTTTCCTTAATAACTAGAAAGCACTGTGTTTTGGTTTCAGTGAGGATTGTTATGAGAAGAATGTTGATAAGGAGCAGGGACGTGGTGTTTGGGTAGTTTGCAAGTGCAGAGGACTGGGAGGGAAGTTAACAAAACCCAGAACTGACAGTTGGATGTGCCAATAAGATATTCCATATCATATTACATAATGTTTAGTATATTAATCAGGGCTGACCAGAAAACAGGAGGGGATTCTCTTGGGAATCACTTGAGCTTGCTCGTCCAGGATTGCGGTTTTGGTTTCAGGGTTCCTTTTTGCTCCTCCGTGATTGTTATCGGCAGGTGGTGAGCAATTATATTCTGTATCACCCATAATATATAGTAGGATTATTATTATTATTATTATTACTATTATTATTATTAAGTTTTGTTTTACTCTAATTATTGAATTGTTCTTATCTCAATCTCCTTACCTTTACCTCTCCAATTTTCTTCCAATTCCCTGGGTGGGTAAGGAGGAAGGGGGGAGCTGTAAGTAATTGTGTCTTGTTTGGCTGCTAGTTAAGTTAAATTATTACAGTAGTGGATGCATATTGAAGACTCTCTCTAAATAACCTTTTCTTCAGAGTTACAGTGATGTTAAGTCTTCCTGCATTCTTCTTACTTTGTAGGAAGAAGAGTATTTCATCTCTTCTTAGACTCTTAAATGGCCCAAGATCAAAGTTATCAATGTTCACTAGATCTAGTTCGCTAGATCTACAGCAGTCTGTGTTAAAGTTGGTCTCTGTCCATGTTAAAACTTCTTTTGTGTAGGATTAATTAGCAAAAGAAACCTGCACTAGATTGAAAGTGTCTCTGTGTGCACTGTATGTAACAGCAGGTTCCAAACAATACAATTTCACCACATAATTATGTTATCTTCATCATTTGCTGCACATCTTAAATATATTTACAATGCTATTTCTTTCAATATTATACTAAGTGGAATTATAAAGAATACATAAATTAATTTTACTGAGGCTGTGCTAAAAATATTTTACACTGATTAAAGTTAGATTTAAAATTTCCACTTAGTACTTTCTTTTGCATTTAAAACCAGAGATCTATAATTACAATGTAACGTAATTTTAGCAGCAATGTGTAAACTTTGAAAAGTTGCTTTTTATTTTATGTGATAGAAAGTACTGAAGTTCAACTAGCTGTTTAGCCAGAAGTTAACATGTCTTATTAGACTTCAACTTTTGTTAGACCGACACAGAGTTTTCCTACTGATTGAAGTTCTTGCAATGGACCTGAAAATCTCTCTATAAATATTCTTAAGGTTTTTCAATAAACTTTTCTAATATAAGAGTCTGAATACTATAGAGTTTTGTAAATTCAGGTGTAATTCAGTGGGTTTTGTTCTATGTAAACCATTTTAACTGTTCCCTCCACATAGTGAAGTGAGAGCTACAGTGATGAAAGGGATCTTAATGGACTGTCCTAGATAAAGAAAGAAAAGTGGCTTAACAACAGCTTTTAACTTTGGATGAGGAGGACAGTTTGGAATTAAATATCTTGATCCTCCCCACTCAGTCAGATTTGATTACTGTAGCAGAAGGGTGCTGGAGCACAGAAACTTGTTCTAATCTTGATGAAACTAAAACACATGGTAGAAGTGTATGCTGTGCCCGCGAGATGAGATTAGAGCCATTCTGAAATTAATTAAATCAGCCCAAACTCATATGAAATAGACAACAGTTCATCGATATTGCATAGTTTCCTGCACAGACTTGCTGCTGTTGTGCCTTGCTATCAAATAATGTAGTTAAGTCCTTAGCATTTATGTTTCTTACCTGCAAAAGACAAAGAACATTTAGTCCATACCCCAAAACTGCCTTATGAAGATAAATACATTAAAATTTGTTAAGTAATTCAGATGGTGAGGTAATGAGGTCCTCGTAGACAATGTGCTGCAACTTTATGTCCAGAAACATTCACTAGTGCCTTCCTCTATCTTGGGTAGTGTCCTGGGCTTGTAGCTCTGATGATGGAGGCCACATCCAACATGACAGGCCCTATTGTGGAGCCCTGACTGCTTTCTGCAGGAGAAAGGGTGTGATCTCATCACTCCAGATACTTTTTCATTCTAATTTTGATTCAATGGAAAATTATTACACTGAATTTAAGAAATAAGGAATGTTGATTCTTTGATGAGCTGGGATCTCTAGTTGTCAAGAAAAACAGAACTTTATTGGGGAATGGTAAGAAGGGGAGTAAAGTAATAGCCTGTGCTTAAGGTGTTTGTTTTCAAGGCCATCAAGAATAAACTTAACTTTTTAAAATATTTGAGAGAGAGGCTATGTCTCTCTCAGCTTTTTTCTAATCTGATGGCATACCTATAAACTGCTTTTCTGCATTTCTGTCAGTGAAATAAGAAAAAATTAATAACAGATTTACTGACTATAAGCTCTCACAAACAATGTGGTATTATCAGCATGTTAACCCTAGGTCTCCAGGTTAAACAAATTATTCCAAATATATTCAAATTTGTGAGAGTTTGGGGAGGGGACAAAATTAAACTCTAGAAGACTCAGAAAAGCAAGGCACAGGAATTGCACATGTCCTTGGAACTTCTAATAAAGTGCTATAATTTCTTTCAGTGTTTCATCCAAGGCTGACATGTTTGATTTTTTTGTTGTTGGTTTTTTTATTTCAGGGACCAACAATTGTGTCATAGAAACAGAGAAGTCTATGGGAAGAGAAAGAAAAGGAAAAAAGAAATAATCTGATTTGAAAACTACTTCAAAGGCAAAGATTGGAGATTGCCTCAGGTTTTCAGGACTTATTATGGTTTTGACAACTGAGTTTTACAAGTGTCAAAGAGAATGAGATTTGGAGCAGGTAAAAATTTTGTTGCTAATCTCTTAAAGCTTTGATGAACATCTAAAGATTAATGCAACTCCAATAAAAGCAAAGCTAGTGCAGAAAATAATAGGTTAGGTTAGTTTGTGTGACCTAATAAATACTTTGATTGCTACACTCTAGCATGCAAAAACTTGAGCTTAATTTTTTTTTCTCACATTTAAGTTCTGCAGGAGGAACAAGTTGCATGATTTTGTGTGAAATTTCATTAAATTTCCAGGATATTCACCTACTTATAGGGCTAAAATGAAAGTAGGGGAATCACAAGCATATATTCCAGAGTATCTTCAAAGATAATATTGTATCAGTGCTTAGGTTTTCGTTAGAATCCAGCTTCTCCTCCCCTCTTTTTTTCCCTTCCTTAGACATTGTAATGGAAAAAAAAAATATCTTAGGAGATCATAAAGCCACGTCTCTATTCTCGTCTTTCTATTTCTCCTCTTTCTTGAAAGTCCTAAAAAGCTCAGAGCTGGAGTTTAACTCGAAAGAGTGAATCAACTCCCAAAATAACTATATGAAGTGACATCTACTGGATTTAAATATTCAGTATTCTTGTTAGTCTTTTGCCTGTTAAAACCCTTCAGGCTCTAAGAATGTGACCCTGGTGTCAAAGGAATGAAAGAACACATTTTTATTATTGTTTTTCCCTGTATTTATTTTATAGTGTTATTTTTAAAAATTCCTCTCTACACCTCTCTTGGCCTGTAGGATCAGTTGTTCTCTCTGATATAAGTTATTCTCTCTGATATGCCTGAAACTCTATGCACCTCAACACAAATCCCCAGTTGTGGTTTCTTCATTATTGATGGTGAAGCTTACATTGCAGTCATTGACTATTTCTTGTCAAGACATGATGAAATTACCTTTGAAGAAAGCGGTTCATGGGAGAGTATTATAGCTGTGATAATACAGGGCTCAGTATGCACTGCAAAATCTGTCTGAACGTGGGTGTTATCTGTGTGGATCACCTTGCTGCTGTGCTACCAGTATCTCGAGGCAAGGAGAAAGTAGCTGGCTTGTATCATCTGCGCACATTACAAGCATTACAGTATAGATGTACCCAAAATTATGCTACAAATGGTGCTTTCTAATTCAAAGTGCGTTTGCATACAGCAAAATATGGTCTAGAGTACTCAGTGTGCTCTGTGAGTGCTTAAAGTAAGCTGACCACATGAAAATAAGATGCAGAGTGAACTGGTTTATTTCACTGATTACTGATATTCCAACCACTACTTATGTCATGCCTGAAGATGACAAAGACAAGGCTAAGAGAGAAGCAAGAGGTGTTGAGGGTAAATTATACATGAGCATGTTGGGAAGAAAAGGTACTGAAAAGAGATTCCCTTGTAAATTCTTGGAAGCCCTCCTTATACGAACTATGGAGTAGTGATTTCAGGTTAGTGAAATCTTACTCAAATTCAATGCGCCAAGGTAAGTGTCAAGCAGAATTGGAAATTATATGTGAGAAAAAAATAACTTTGATATCTCTTTTTGCTCCCCTGGTTCTTTTGTGTCAATGGATTTGTTCTTACTGTAGTAATCCACAAAAAGATTATGGATGTGCTCCTTGGCAGCCAAAAGCATCTTGCAAAAGACTTTGCAGTCTGGAGAACTTTTCCAATAGCATTCCTAGATGCCTTATTTTTTTCCCATGTACACACAGAAACATTCGCAAAAGCAGCTCTATTAAATTTGCTCTGGTATGCCATTCAATTAGATGAAAACTTATTAAACATTGCTCTAAAGGTGATTTTGGGAAATAAAAGACTGTTACTATTGCTGTTCAGGGTATTCTTAGAGGCAGATAACACTATACGGTATTATTGCCTCCAAGTAATAATCTAAATAGAGACAAAAGAAAACAAAAAACAGCTAAAGAGAATTTTTTGTATTAGAAAATCTTCCTCCAAATAAAGATTATCATTTAATAAACTGAATAAATATTGGAAGCAAAGTTTATGTGTATTTGTCCAGAAAATTTCCATTTTTGGGACAATCTTAGTGAAAACCTCTCTAGTTTATACAGTATGCATGAGGGAAAACAAACAAACAAACAAACAAAACCACCCAAAAAAAGAGTTATATTATTTCATTATTTTTCCAAAGCAGATTTTGAAATGAGAGCTGAAAAGATTTTTTAAGAGGAAACAGTATTTATAGAACCTACTTTGTCTGTGCAAAAAGTTAATAATTTTATTGTTTCTTTCCTTTTCTCAGAACACAGTCTGCAAAGCTCAAAGGATCTGTTGTTCTATCTTATTAATATGTGCTTTGATTCATCTTAAAATGAAACATTAATTTTAGCATATAATTTCTTGTGGTGAATGTAATTGTTTCAGAAGGGCAGTTTGCAGTAGAAACTAAAAATAATAGTTCTTATGACAGTTTAATTGCAACAGATTTTCCAGATCTTATAGTTAATATATTGGATCACAGAAAATTACAGTAGTAGCTTACTTGTCTCAACTTTCAGAGCAACCTCTGCATATCATTCTGCGATAAAATGAAGGAAAACAAAACAAAACAAAAAATCTCAGATATCTCAGCCAGAGCTAAACAAGATTTGCCAGGGAACTGACCTTTTAAGAACAGTTTTCAAAGAATATTACGTGGTTTTGTTTGCTTTATTTGTGTAGGGGTGAGATGGAATGTTTATTTTTAAATGGACTTCAAAAAGGGCAAAGATACATACTAAGGTAAGTATACTTCACTTTCACTGCTGCTCCAGAATCCACATAGACAGATGTGTGCCTCTGTATGAACCAGATCAAGAGGTCTTCTCGTTCTTTTCAAATATAGCTGAATCTTAGGAGAGCAACTGTTTTCAGAATAATGTTGATGAATGAAGATTTTAGTATACAAACTGTGCTTGAGTACTTAGTCTATCAAACACGGATTCTAGCCTTGTTCAGATTTAAAAGGGCAAATTGCCACCAACTCTGGCTCAGGGTTTAGAAAGATACACCATCTAAATTTTTTGTATTGCATTCATGGTCATTTACTGGTCACCAAGGTACTTCTGTGTGGTTTTAATTCTCCACCTCAGTCTTCAAAAACAAAAGCAATATTTCCTAAGCGTGATCTAAAAGTAGAAAGAAATAGGAATATACTGTCTGTAAACTGTGTCAATCCATCATCCTTTCCTTCATGATTAATTTCCATGTGAGTAAGAAGGGATCATGATGAACAAGGTTGACAAGAACAGAAGGTTTTCACAAAGAAACTGTAATGAGAGGACAGGTATGTATGTGGCTTAATCAGACTGGCTGAGAAGGAAAACACAGGTTCAGTGTAAGGAACCCTGCTTAATATGAATGCAGCCATACTGTCTTCTGCTTCGTGTCCAAGAAGGGCTGGACGTCTGGCAGAGGAGGCACTGAAAGAGGCACCACAAACATGCCTCCTCAGCAGACACTACAATAACCACAAGAACATCTCTAGTACATTTGTATAATCTTCACATAATGTATACAGTCCTGCCACAATCTAGTTCAGTCCCAGTATAGTGTGATTTATCAAAATATTCCTTGAAACCAAGAAAAATCATCCAGAAACCTCTGCCGTAATGGGAGGAAGAAAATCTTTAGACGTTGGAGGGGGAAGGAAGTGAATCTCTACATTCTGAAAGAGCACTTGAGTCTAGTGACACCCTCCAAAAACATCCCTAGAAGGTGTTTTGATTGTGCTATTGTCTTTGTTTGTTAAAACTCAGATTAACTCCCTCATCTGATTTACACAGAAGCAGGGAATGGGGCATCCTGACTGCCTGGGAGAGGGTTGCCTCTGTAAACTAGTACTTGCTATGAAGAAAACATATGCAAAATTATTTCCATAGTAACATAAAATTATTTAAAATAAAGCAAACCCTTTGCACTATAGGGTAACACCTCACTCCAGCACTCTGTTAGTAACTTGTTATTGGAAGTAGAGCCTGCCCTGCTGTTACTATATTATTATTTCTAAATATGCTCAGACATTATGGTGTTGTCAACTTTGTAGCTGGCCTTATTGTGAGTCTGGAGATTTATGCTGTCATCCTGTAATTCAGGGAGCAATCAGACAAAGGAAGAAAAAAAATCTATATCAGAAATTAACTGTATTTAAAAGTTAAAAGCAAAAATTGAGAAGCTGTTTTTCTCCCCCAGCTTGTAGAAAATAAGAAACTAATGTAGGAGGAGGATACAAGTTTTTGTATGTATAATTGCGTGGAAACAGGACATATTTTTCTTCATCTAAAGGCTATATATTTTTTTTGGAAGAGAATTGAAATTTAATTGAATTCAATATGTTGCACTTTTATTTTCCCCAAATAAGCTAAAAACAGACAATTTTTTACGGAAAAGAAGTTTGATAATAGATTTACTGACATAGAAAATAATTTGAAAAGTATTAAGGTAAAAAGATTATATTTCGATTCTAACAGTTTTTATTATCAATATAGCCCTTTCCTGCCCATACTAGATGGATTTCTTAACTTTTTTTTTTTTTTCTCCCAGCTCTTCCTATTTTTTTTTTCAGATATCTGAGTCAGTCACTTTTCTAATGTGAATAAAAGCCACCTACAGTTTATCTTTATTATGCTCAAAGAGTCCAGACTAAGGCCCAGTGAAGTACATTCAATGGCAACTGTGATCTTATCTTTGTTTAACCTTCGTATACAGAAAGTTGTCTTCTTACTGACATCATTAAAACTCTCTAGGAAAGTATGGGGCAATATAGCTTAAAGAGTGTTTTCTCATTAAATCTGAATCATGCTATTTGGAGTAAACCAGCATGCCTTTACCTGTCTATAGTTTTGTTGTATTTTATTGTTTTCTTCTTTCTTTATTTTTCCCCTCGTGTTTTTAGTCATTTTGAAATCCATCAACTGTTTCTTTGTGAAGTTCCAACAAGATATATCAACTGAAATTTTGAAAATCTGGCCAATTTATATAAATACATACATATATATTTGATATTTTATATATACCTAAACATAAAATATAATGTAGGATATAAACAAGAATATTTTGCATAAAGAAATTACTATTTTTCCTTTTAAATTATTCAAAATACTTTGGGGTGCATAAGTATTCCAGCCACTCTAGGTGTTAAAAACTGGAGTACAACAATCTAAGTACATCTATAAGAAGACAGATGGGAATATTAATGTGATACTCTCCTTCTGGGAGAGCTCATGCGCTTTTCTGACTGCATGACCAGGAAGCAGTCTTGGTTTGTGGCTGTGCCTTAATCCAGGCCTTTGGTAAGCACAGTGCTGCAATGGTCCAAGAGATCTGCATAAGACAGGTCTTATATTTCCCTGTCCCAGGTCTAACTGTGGCCACGCCAAACTGGAGCTGACTCCAGAAGACAGTCACCTCATGGAGGAGGTGTCACACAACACCCGTTGAGAGCTGTGTCTCTGCAGGTATCAAGCCCGTAATTCCCTTGAGCACCATACTATGCAGAAAGAGCTGGCAAAAATGACCCTGAATTAGTTCAGATGCACTTCTGCTAATAAATCTGGCTAAACCTGTGCTAAATGTGCATTTACAGCACTGTTAATCCACTGCTGACAACTGGAGATGACAGACCTGTTATTTAAAAGAATTAATGTTAAGTCCACATGCAGAAGACTATAATTTCTTTCACGAGTGATGTCTGTCATTTATAGTTCATTGTGATATATGACCAATGGAAAGCTAACTTAGAAACAAAGTTACAGTGTCCTTGTTACTTCCAACACACCTCAAATAAGCTATTGCAGAAGCATAAGGTATAACATGAACTGTTAGAGACAAACTGGAATCAGAAACTTCAGGGTGTGTTTCCAATACAATATATTTCACATCTGAAAGCAACTAGAGTCTTCAGAAAAACAGTTGCTACAAAAACATTTAGTAGTGTATTTTCCTCTGCTTATGCACGTTTAAGTTGACTTTATAAGGGAGGGCAGATAGCATTTAGAAATACGTATCTTTTTTGTGGTGTACAAAAAAAGAAGTGCTTGAACCCTGTAAATACTTAAGTACATGTGTATCTTACTTCTTAGAATTAATGCTAGGGAGCATTAGACTAATCAGTGATAATACAAATAGGTCTGTATTTGAGGTGTCATAGCCAAAATACCTATCAAGCAAATCCTGAAAGTGAAAATGTAATTGATTTTTGACCTAGGAAAGGTAGTAAGTCTTGGAGAAACAGAATAAGAACACTCTTTTGTATGTATTTGTTTGTTTAAGTAGCCTGAAGGTTCTGCAGTAGGTGAAGTTTAATTTTTTACTGTCTTTACTGATGCTGTTTGATCAATATGACAATTACCTTAGTTGCTTTGTCCAGTTTTTTAGTGTCTGTAGCCCAAAAATACAGAATATCATGTGGTTCTGTACTAAAAATTCAAGAGTATAAAATCAATACTATTTAAGGAACATAATTACATTCAAATTAGACTTGTTAACATTTCATTATGAAATAAATTTGGAACTTTAATTTATGAAATTTCAGGACTCCACAGCAATATAAAGAGAAATATACACAGCACACAGTAGACTTATATTTTTTAAAATGTAACTTTCTTTCAAATTATATAGTTCCTGAAGACTCAGAAAAAAAAAAAATATGCATATAAACATGTTTCTCAAATGAAATTCTTCTCTGTATTATTCTATTAATTTCACTGTTGACCATTTGTGTCTAATACATCAAATATCAACAAAAAGCGTAGAGTCTTCCACTAGATATTGCTTTTCTCCTGGGAATTTTTCAAGATTTAAGGGGAAGCTAAATCCTCTGTGTGAGCATTTGGTTTCTTTAGAATATTTTTCCTTATTATTGTGAAATGCCAACTAAAATGTCAGTGTGTATCAGACATAATTTGGCTGCTGTACTACTCATTATTTAAAACCTTGTGCTTAATGAAGAGCCTATATTGAAGTCTGCTGTAAGTGCGACTACAAATATGAAAACAGCCATTTCTATGTCCTTCTCATGATAATCCATTTGGGTTTTACTCCATGTGATGTAAATGACTGACATGAAGAACTTCTTAATAGGAGATAGATAGGCTTTTTAGTGTGGGGTTTGTTTTTTTTTTTTTTTATATATACAATATTTTAGAGAGGCTATAGAGTCATTGCTATCTGTTCTACTTATAGGTGGGAATTGTTTCATTTCTTATGTTTCACTTCAAATACTCCTATTGGCTGCATCCAATAATATTTCCATAGCCGTGAGTGTTTTTACATGATTACAAGTGATTGAATTATCATAGGTAATGTACAATGGTGAAGTATATTAAATGCTATATATTTGATTCAACCTTATGACAAATGTAAGCTCAGATATTTTTAAGACATTCTGAAGTAATTTAAGTTATCTTGAAGTGTGCACCAAGTTTGCTATCCAAGAATCACATGTGTGGGCTGACATAATGTTGGTTAGTTATATAAAATTTTAAGCATAGACATAAAGGTTACCATATTTAAATCTATTATGTACTTAACTAATCAGTATGAAGTTCTTTTTAGTTTGGTCAAGTTGGTAAAGATTTCCCTTATTAATGTATTTTAGAAGAGAATATATCTAAGGCAGTGCTTATTAATAAAACAAATATGTTTCTTATACATCTTTATTTTTACCTGATTCATTATTGCATGCATTTGTTTAGAGCATCAATCAAAGAAATATCCTTGTTATAAGAACTTTCAAATATGTCTAAAAGAGCAAACCACATTTCAATATGGAGATTAATATGGACATTTCTGTGTGCACTGGTGGTAAACTGGGTTTGTGTTTAATGTACTACTATGTGTAAAGAAAAACAGAAGAATGTTTAAAGAACCTCCTTTATCTGTGTTTAGCTGAAGGAATCCATGATAACAGATGGTACTCTATATATATGCCATTTATACTTGGTCCATCCTTCGAGTGCTGGTGTTATGTGACCTACACAAAAATAAGCTTTTAGATATGGGTAATGATAAGAAATATTCAAAAACATCTTCCTGATTTAATATTATATTTCTAGGAGATATTCAATAGGACATACCTCCTAAATTACTGCACCACTTTTGAAAAAATTGAAAAACTTGGTGGTCCTGCATTTACAAAGAAATATATTAAAGGGCAGAAAATCTTATTCACCTCTAGTTTTATACGCTTCTTTTTGTACAGAGGCGCTGATAAGGGAGTGAAATCCAGGATTGACGTTCATAAATGATAGATTTACTCTAAAATTAAATCCACATCATGCATTGATATATATAATTACAAATATTTGACTTCTCTTTTCTCTAATAAGGTGGATTAGGCCCTTATAATATACTATTGATAAGATTGTGATTGACAAGATCTCTCCAGGATAACCTCAATCATTTATTTCAGGGTGTACATAGAAGAGTGATGAGGTCCTAGTCCTTTATTTGCAGTCCTGAAATGCAGAACATCAGGGCCAGATAGTGCTTAAGGCAGAACTTTACAGCATATCTGGACTAACAAATACTGAAAACAAGAGCCTGAGATTTCAGCTGACTGCCAGGAAACTTAAACAATACCATAATGTTCAGAGATTTAAAAAATTACACAGAGATAATGAAACAATTTGGAGTTAATGTAACACTAGAAGAGAAGGATGCTAATGATCCAAAATAATTTCTGCACCCTTCAGTGTAATTTCCAGGCTATCTTTCTGTAATATGGGGAACTACTGTCCCTTATAGCGGTGTCCTGGTTTTGCTAGTTAATTTTACTTTTAGTAATTAGAATAGCTGTGTTTTAGTTTCAGTGTAGAACTTGTTATGAGAGGAATGTTGATAAAAGTACTAATATTATTAGTTGCTGCTGGAGCCCAAGGCCACCGTGTTTGGCTGTTCACAGCTGCATCAGGACTGGGAGGGAGAAGTGCAGTGAATAGCAAAACCCAAAACTGGTGTTTGGACGTGCCAATGAAATATTTCATATCACATAATGTCATGTCAGTATATTAACCAGGGATGACTGGAAGACGGGGGTATTCTCTTGGGGATCGCTCGGGCTCTCACTTTTCCGGGGTTTTGGTTTCCGGACTCTCTCGGCTCCGGGATCACTGACTGGCAAAGGCTGGGCATCGGTCAGTAGGTGGTGAGCAACTGCACTGTGCATCACTCGTTGATATAGTCTGTTATCACTATTGTTATCATTATAATTTTATTTTAAATAAAAAATAGTTCTTATTCTCAACCCATGAGTTTCCTTGCCCTTTTCCTTCCAATTCTCTACCCTACTCCATGGGCAAGGGGTAGGGAGGGTGATAGAGCAGGCTGTGTTTGGCTGCAAGCTGCAAGCAAGAGGTAAATCCACCCAAACCACCACAAACAGTACTTTCTCTGCAAGAGAAAGGCACACAGGTTTCACTCATTCAGATTATTGTAAATGCCATTTAGAACTTAGATGGGAGAAGGTGATATAGGAATAAAATTGAATTCCTGTTTTCACTTTTTCCCTTAGCATTTGCATGTGCTGAATTCAGAGGCTACACTGAATTCTTACCATTGTATTGTTTTAAATTATAGTATTGCGTGAAGCTTCTATTCTACCCTCTCTTGAATGCACCAAGGAGAAACCAATAGTCAATAACTGCCAGCTCCCTCCTGTAAATTACAGGTAAATTACTTGAAGCCCCCTTCAAAGGCAAGAGGAAGTGTTGAGTGGGAAAGACACACTTTGACAAATACAGAAGGGAAAATAAGATCCTTAACAGTAAATGTCAGTGACTGACATGAATGACGCACATTAAAATTGAAGACGTTATATTAGTTCTTCTGTGACACAAATTTTCACTAATAAATAGGAATTTACAGAGCTCATCTATTTTTATTTGGATTTTTGCTCAAAGGAGGCACAAGCTGCTTGAGAGAAGCTGGCTCCTGCATTAGAGGGTGATAATAGGTAAATGTGATCCTTCTGTGGCTAATATATGAAGTTTGATTGCAAAAGAGCAGTAGTGAAGATAAGACTGTGCTTCTGACAGTAGCAGCTCAAGGCAGGGTACAAATCCAGATGCCTGATTTGGCTCTGCTGTCTGGTATATTTGATGGAACCTGTACCAGGAAGTCTTACTTGTTAGGTGGCTGTCCTTTACCCATTGAGGAGAGTTTTAATTTTTTCTTCAGTTTTTCAAAGGCTATGCTTGGACACGGTTTTCACATAAGAGTAAAATCAGTCTTGCAAAATAATACCAGGAAACTAGATTTTATCTTTACTAGTGCATACTTCCATAAGTTGTTTATGTTTTCAGAGTAAGGCCCTAGATCAGAGAACTGTGTAAACATACTACCTAGCATTTATGTAATCTCAGATCAGGTCAATATCCCTAGAAACATACTGTGAGCAATACAGGATTTGTCAGGCCTGTTTACCTGCTGAGATGTAAAAACTTCAGAGAACAAGTATGGTTAATTACAGTGTATCCTTATTTTCTTCAACTCGACGTCTCTTCCCCCATAGATGCATAGAAGAGAGCTCTTGTACTGCTTTGGAAGTGGAAGAAATGAAGTAGTTGTGAAGGAGCTGTGAATAAGATCACTGAGAAAAAATAGCACGGAGCTGTGTAAAGGCACAGTTTACAAGCCACTGAAGGCTTCTCAACCCACTGGGGGAAAAGAGAGAAGCAGTGCGAGGAGGCATGTGAGCAGTTTGCAGTGCAGTTACAACCTGAACTTCTGGGAGAGCTGCAAAGACTGACCAAGATCTCTGTAACCAGAGGCACAAGTAACAGAAAGGGAGAAGAGTATTGTCAGTTTATCTGCACTGCAGAATGAGCTTTCACTATTCTAATTCTGATTTGCCTCCAGAGGGCTGAGCTCAATTTTCCCAACTCGAACAAATAACACGGCGTACTTGTAGGGATTAATTTTATCTATTGCATGCATTGTAATAAAAGCCCCTCTGGGCAGTTACATATCAAATTACAAAATATGTGAACAGTCTTATTTCTTTTTCCCCAACTTTCTTGTTTCTTGTAAAGCTAAAGATTAATTACTATTCGAGCTGCCTTGAGGGATGGGAAAAGAACTAGAGGGGAAAAAAATTGTATACTAAATCCATACTCATGGTGTGTCCGTTTTTTAAAAAAATGTATTTATTCATAACTTAAATTACTTTTATTTAAAATGAAAAAGAAAAAAAAATCACACTTCTAAAAAAGTGTGACAATGTTTTCCATTTTATGTTTAGAACAGAGTATTGTGACAACTCTTTTTACCTGTATTTCCTGTATCATTATTCACTTGTCAGGAGTCACCTTAAAATCAGTTGCTTAAATTTTACTGTCATTAAGTTTTGACCACACAATATAAATATTTTTTAGATATATTTACCTTGAAATATCTGCTGAATTTGGGAGATGGTGAGTGCCATGAATTTGAGCAATGGTGTCACCAAAATTGGGAATAAACTTCTTAACACCAATGTACTCTTAAGAACCAGGAATTTCTTTATTGCAGCACTGGATGCACAGGGGATCACTCCACCTGTTGTGCATACCTCACAGTGCATGAAGCAAAGTTTATATTATACAAAATCATACATAATCATTATATTCCCCAGAATTATCATGCATATCCAATACAATTATCAGAAATCTCCTCCTCACCGTGCATGCCCATTAAGTCTTGAAATGAGTCAAAGGGCTGCTTTTGCAACTGCCATGGACTACAGACTCAAAAGAAAAGACCCCCCATTTACCTTGTCCCAAGGACTTGGCTCAACAGGCTTTTCACCACATACCAGTGGCCAGTAAAACAAAGAGTTTTCAAGCTTCTGTGAACATTAGAGTGATAAATTCCAATCTCTGCAACACTACAACAAAGAAACATTGGTTTTGATTTTGCTACTGAGTTATTGATTAGAGCAGGTCTAGGACTTTACAGTCCCTTCTTATTAAGGTCTTTATTGTTCTCTATTTCCAAGATAACAATCCTAATTCAAATATTATGCTTTATGATTTTACTTCACAATCAAACCAAATTCTTCTGCATAGTTTTGATTATTTCATCAGTATACTTACAACAACGATGAGTGAGAGAACTTTAATAATTTCTGCTATTTTTAGTACATTTTCTTTTTTATTTGTTAGTTTTCAGAAACAGTTTTTGCCTGCAGTGATTTATTTGTTTTTACAGGAACTGTTTTATGAATACTGACTGCACCTTTAATTTTTTATCCTAAATATCTGCAGTTATTGAGATGTCTCCTTTTTTCTCATGTTAGTGAGATCTTCAGCTTTTTTTTCCCCCTCAAATTATAATTTTTAATTTTATGTTGTATATTTCATTCATATTCTTTTCTAAAATGTCAAGTTATATATTTTTCTTGACTTGTCACCTGAGGGATTTTATTTTATTGAAGGTCTTCCTTCCTGCCTACGGAGCAGTAAATAGGACTGGAATATGAAACCTCCAGATTCCAGGGTTTATTTTCATTTCCTTTGAACAAAGAAATGCATGAGTATTTTCTACTTATTTTTTCTTCTGAGTCCTCTCCACTCTCTATTTTGCAAAATCATAGACTCTGAGGAAGATTCAATGACATGATTAGTCCATTTTTCTGTCTCAACAGTTGTTTTTTCCTGATGGTGCTGTAGAGATTCTGTAACTTCATAAATAGGATTTTTTCTATCCATTTACCTATTTGAATTTGTATTGTTGTGCAAGCAGTTTTGGAAAACAACAAGATCATAATTATTTTATTAAGTAGTCTGGGAAATACAGTAAGGTACTAGCTTGGCAACTAGTTTACAAGGATGCTAAGTCACTGTTTTTTGGCATACAAGATAAGATTGCTACAAAGCTTGTTTAATTTTACAGCAGTGTGCATATTTGTTCTTGTCTTATCATTATCAGGAATAATTTCAGTTTGCAAACTTTTGCAGTTAAAACAGTAAACCTGTGATTTGTATTAGTCAGTATCACAGAATCACAGAATTGCAAGGGTTGGAAGGGACCTCAGGGGATCATCTAGTCCAACCCCCCTGATAAAGCAGGTAGGGGGGGTTGTTGCAGGGGGTTCCCTACAACAGGTTGTTG
>NW_010307190.1:22241-22581 GCF_000700745.2 Antrostomus carolinensis
CACCAGGTTGGACAGGAAAGCATCCAGGCAGGTTTTGAACATCTCCAGAGATGGAGACTCCACAACTTCTCTGGGCAGCCTATTCCAGTGCTCTGTCACCCTCACAGTAAAGAACATTTTCCTTAAGTTTGTCTGGAACTTCCAGTGTTCCAGTTTTTGCCCATTGCCCCTTGTCCTGTCACAAGATACTACCAAAAAGAGCCTGGCCCCATCTATTTGGCCCATGCACTTTAGGTACTTATAGACATTGATAAAATCCCTTCTCAATCTTCTCTTCTACAGGCTGAACCATCCCAGCTCTCTCTCTGGGCTGCCCAGGAAGTCCACTCCACCGCTTGCC
>NW_010307190.1:22962-36790 GCF_000700745.2 Antrostomus carolinensis
ATTTCCTCAGAGCTCCTTTTCCTCAGAGCTCCTTTCCAGCAGGTCAGCCCCTAACCTGTACTGGTGCATGCGGTTATTCCTCCCCAGGTGAAGGAACACCTTGCTCTTGTTGAATCTCATCAGGATCCTTTCCACCCAGCTTCCCAGAATGTCCAGGTTCTGTCTGGCAACACAGCCTTCTGGTGTGTCAGCCACTCTTCCCACCTTGAGGGTGGACTTTATCCCTACATCCAGGTCATTGATGAAGATGATAAACAAGACTGGACCCAGTACTGACGCCTGGGGAACACCACTAGTTACAGACCTCCAACTATATTCTGCGTCACTAATCACAACCCTCTGAGCTCTGCCAGTCAGTCAGGTCTCAATCCACCTCACCATCCACTCATCTATCCCATGCCTTCAAAGTTTTGATACAAGAATGTTGTGGGATACAGTATCAAAAGCCTTGCTGAAGTCAAGATAGACAAGCTACCAGATTGGCCAAGCATGATTCCCCCTTAGTGAATCCATGTTGACTACTCCTGATAACTTTCTTTTCTTCCAATTGTTTAGAGATGGTATCAAGACTAAGTTGCTCCATCAGCTTCCCAGCGACAGAGACGAGGCTGACTGGCCAATAATTGCCTGGATCTTCCTTCTTCTGTTTTTTGAAGACTGGAGTGACATTGGCTTTCCTCCAGTCTTCAGAAACCTCTCCTGTTCTCCAAGACCTTTCAAAGATGATAGTGAGCAGTTTAGCTATCAATTCTGCCAGCTCCTTCAGCATTCCTGGGTGCATCTTATCGGGGCCCATGGATTTGTGTGTATTGATTTTGTTTAGGCTACCTCTGATCAATTCTTCTTCAACCAGGGGGAAATCTTCCTCTCTTCAGACTCTGTCTTTTCCCTCTAGCATGTGGGATTCCTGAGGGGCAGTTTTAGTTGTAAAGACTGAAGCAAAGAAAGCGTTCAGTATCTCTGCCTTCTCAGGGTCCCCTGGCACCAGGGCACTCATCTCACTCAACAGCAGACCCACATTTTCCCCAGTCTTCCTTTTGTTATTGATGTACTTAAAAAAGCCTTTTTTGTTGTTTTTTAGCTCCTTTGCCAGATTTAGTTCCATGTGGGCTTTAGCCTTCCTAGTTGCAACCCTGCAGGCCTTGATCCCATTCCTATATTCCTCCCAGGTGGCTAGACCCTTTTTCCATATTTCATGGACCTTTCTCTTCCGTTTGAGTTTTTCCATGAGCTCCTTGCTCATACACATGGGTTTCCTGCCACTCTTGCCTGATTTCTTTCTCTTAGAGATGCACCAGTCTTCGGTTTGGAGGAAGTGGTACTTGAGTGTTAACCAACTCTCTTGGGCCCTTTTACCTTCCAACGCTCTTGCCTATGGGATACCCCTAAGTAGGTCCTTGAAGAGGTCAAAGTTGACTCCCTTGAAACCCAGGGTTGCAACCCTCCTTATTGGCTTGCTTTTTCCACACAAGATCCTAAACTCCACTATCTCATGATTGCTGCAACCCAGGCTGCCCCAAACCTTCACATCCCCAAACAGCCCTTCCTTGTTAGTAAGAACAAGGTCCAGAATCACACCTCTCCTCATCAGCTCTTCCACCACCTGTGTCAGAAAATTATCCTCCAAGCATTGCAGGAACCTCTTCGTCTGTGTGCACCTGGCTGTGTTGCTTTTCCAGCAAATATCAGGTTGATTTAAGTCCCCCATGAGAACCGGGCCTGAGATCTGGAGGCTACTTTCAATTGCCTGGTGAAGGCCTCATCAACCTCCTCATCCTGATCAAGAGGCCTTATAGTAAACACCCACAACAGTGTCACTTGTGTTAGCCTGCCCCTTAATTTTCACCCATAAACTCTCCACTCATTCATGATCCATCTCTAGGTGGAGCTGGATACATTCTAGTTGCTCTCTCACATAAAGGGCAAACCCACCACCCCATCTTGCTGGCCTATCATATGATACTTTAGATTAGCATTTTAGCTCTGCCTGTATCTGGCAGCTTCCCTGATACTTGCCTAATTATTTGTGATAAAATTTAGCCTACATGTCCAATAAACATCTCTACCTCTCTCAGATCCATGCCACTGTACTGAAATGGCTCGAATCTGGACTAATCAAAACTCATGAGATTGTCCTTAAGTGCTTTCCAGCTCAGTCTTGCTAGGAGTTACTTTTAGTAAACGTTTCCCCTGAGCTCAGTAACCACATGAACTAGTGCTCAGTATAACTGTTGATTGGAATCAGCAGCAGCAACTTTAACTTAACTTGCCAGTGCCCTTTGGATACTGACTGCTGCAAATAGCTTTTGTGTCAAACTGTGTTCCTTGTCTGGGTGTTTGCTCTTTGACTGGTATACTGGGTGTAGCTTTGCTTCTGAAACTCAGCTGGTTTTATAGCTCTCCTTATTTCCAGAACCCTGATATGTGTTCTAGTTTGAGTGCTTTGCCCTCTCTTGGTCCATCAGCCCTCCATCCATTGTGATACTAGACTTACCTAGTTCATCTTGTCCTCCCTGAATCCATGGAAAAAATTACAGCCTTTGTTTGCTTGTTTATTTCTAGCGGATATTCAAATGATTCCTTCCTCTCCCCTCTTATTGAAGTAATTTTGGAGTAATGACAGAAGCAATATTGTTTCTACAGATGGAGCAATTGACAGTCAGTCGTTTTCACCCAGGTCTGGTTAAAGAAATCACCTTTCCCCATCTGAACTATATGCAGACCTAAAGAAAATTCATTCCCTCGCTCATGTTTAGTGGAGACTTGTGCAACTCACCAACTTAATGTGACAAGGTCTGTTGCAAGTGGATGAATCTCTGAACTATTGTGGAAAGATCTGGGCTAGGCCATATGTGAACTGTGGCCTCACAGTCAAGAATTCAGCAAAGCTTCCCAGATGAGCCAGGAGCTGACACAGTCCAGCTAACACGCTTCGTTTGTAGATCAGGCTGCTCAACTTCAAAGTTATTTTTATAACAATGTTGGTAGAAAAAAC
This sequence comes from Antrostomus carolinensis, assembly GCF_000700745.2. Lineage (NCBI taxonomy): Eukaryota > Metazoa > Chordata > Aves > Caprimulgiformes > Caprimulgidae > Antrostomus > Antrostomus carolinensis. The sequence goes on from NW_010307190.1 coordinate 25,958, forward strand.
ACAGATTCCATGTTCTCTACAGGAAAGCATCTCTCATATCTTATTCGAGCATCAGTAGATTTTCCGTGCTCTGGAATTAAGAGGTCATGAGTTTTATTAGCGATACTCCATGTTGCTCTGTAGATGCAAGGGTGTTTCAGGCAGTCTATGACAGGCAACTTGTAAGACACCTTGGAGTGGCCTCAGAGGTAACTGGTAAGTGCTTATGTAAGGAGAAGGATGAATAGGACTAGTCTATTTTGTATTATTTTGAAAAATGAGTTAGACTCTTTTTGTGATGGGATGACCTTAAGGGCAAATATAATGTATACCTACCACAGAAATTACTACTGTGCAATGAATGACCTTTAGAGTTCATATAATTAAAGATTATGTCAAATCAACTGGCTAGTCAAGCCAACTTTTTTTCTCTTCTGTTTCTGAATAAGGAAGAAAGGAAACAAACAAGTAAAAGCCAGCATTGAAATTATTTTCCTATTTTTTAGCAAATTCCAGAAAATCATAGCTGTTTGCAAAATAAAATGAACAGAAAAAAAATGCATAGTATAAAAAAATAGAGCTACATAGCCCTCTGTCATTAGTAAGTAGTAAAAAGTAAACAGTATTTGGTATTTAATGAATTCTTCTAAAAGAGAGGAAAAAATCATACGCATGTGATAAAGGATAAAATAGACCTACCTTTGTTTCTCTAGTGTTCTGACCTATGTGTGACTGCAGGATATTTTTTTAAATTATATTCAAATGCACTATACAGACCTAGAAATATTTTTCAAAATAGGGAAGATGGCACTATCAACCTGAAAATCAGTATGGAAGGATGATAACACAAAAATCCTGTTTCTGCTCAGGTACCATCCATTTAGTCATTTAATCAAGATAAGCTCAGGTTGGAACCCCCAAGCTCAGACAATATTCTTCCTGGTGTGTTATTGCATGCACTTAATAGCAATTCCCTATTTTGTACAGCTTTGCAGAACTGTGTATCATCAATTTCTCACCTACCATTGTAGAGCTGCAAAGATGCAGAAAAGGTCAGTGTTAGTTCTTGATCTGCTTTGGGATACCTGGAAGTTAACATTTGTGTAGTTTGCTGTGGGTTTTGGACTGATTTCACAGACTCGTATCCCAGAGAGTTCATGTGAACCAGCAGTGAACATTGTCAGGAGGAGTAACTGAAAGCACTGAGGACATCCTTCCCTTCCCTTCCCTTCCCTTCCCTTTATTTAATATTTATTATTTTGTTTGCTCTGAAGAGTTCTACTAGATACAAAATGCTAAGGGGTTCTAAAACAGGCATTATGTGGACTTTATCTAACATTGATAAGATTAGGCAGGAAATAGGGTATCAAAATCAGTCTACAATGCCAGATTATGAAGAACAGGACATGAAAAATATGTCCTCTTCTGTTTTTTGGAGAATAGCACCAAAGGAACTTCCTGAAGCAAGGTGCAAGTGAGATAAATAAAACTGATATCAAATTAAGGACTGGGAATCTGTTATTACTTTTATAATATTTCTATCTGTGATTTTTTTTAAAAACCTGCCTTCTACTTTGACACATTGTATACTTAGAGGTTAAATCTAGAATAAAAGTGCTTTCTGGTTAACTTAGCATATTAGGAGAGTGTCCTTTTTTGTGGCTGTCAAAATTATAAGGTTGTGTTTACGTTTTCAAGAACCAAAAGGAACTGTGATTCAGAAACTTGCACCTGACAGGAGGCCAAGTGTTCCTAAACTGAGAAAGAGTTTAATGCAGGTGACAACAAAGATTACTACCTTCCCAGACCTGCTGGTATAAACACAAGTGCAGCTCTTCCCAGATTTGGGCAGGTACAATCAGTGTGGTAGAAGTAAGCTATTGAAAAGTATTATGATGAATGCATAGGCAAAATGATGATGGGAGGATGCTGAAGGGACAATAATGTCCTGAGCTTGGCTACAACTTGAGCAGCACATACTCCTGTGGTCTGGCTTACAGTTTCTCCTGGAGTGTGCACCCTTGTTTTGCTTTCCCTTCGGAGATGAAACTAAAATGATAGTCTATCTCAGAGGCAAAAAGAATCAACTATTTTTGTTCACTACCTGTATGAATCAGAGAGATAGAAACTCTGGATAAAGGAAGAGGAGTATATATCTCAGCACATTGTTCTTCATCCTTTTCCATCTTTTCCTCAGTTGCCATTAAATAGTCCTCGGGCCTTGATTTAAAAGAAGTGGGTTAAGAAAAGGCATTGCAAGAATTTTTCCTCTTGCTTTCCCTTATAATTTTTGCTATCTATCTCAGTTGCTTGCCAGGCTCCAGGCACTGTGAAATTGGTGTGTGCTAAAAGGTGTAACAAGGTAGTGTATTTTTTCTTCTTCCTTTGAGATACTTACTTTTTGTTTTGGCCTAATGGAGAAAAGGTGTTTCTCCTGTAAGCCTGTCATTTGTTGTTTATTAGTCAACTTTTAATACACAGCTTGGAAGGCTTTCAGAAAGTTAATATAACAACTCTGTAACATAGCATTCACAATGTCCTTGTTCTGGTGAGTGCTCCATTAATCAGTTATAATGGGCTGATGACCCTAACCTGATAAAGCTTTGACCCTTGCAGTTCAGAAAAGAGATACTTTAAGGCAGGCAGATGCACCTGCCACCTTTAATTTTAAGATAGGGGGGGAAATAACCCCATGTCATTATTATTATTTTTCTAGTTACACACTTGAGGCCTCTGCTGGGGTTGAAAACCCACAGAACAGCAGAAACCTTAAATTCAGAAAATGAAACACCGAAGGAAGGTAATAAACAAAGGCTAAGAAAAAAAATAAGTGGGAGAGGGGAAAGAAAGGGAGAAAGAAAAACAACTATTATTTTATAGATTAGGAACTAAGCATCAAAAAGTTTAAGTAAATAATTCAGGGCAACCAAATTCAGGCTTCGGGAATTCCAGGCTAACAACTGTAATATGAAAGTACCCAGGGAAATGCTGTTTTATTTTGAACCCTGAGGACAGAAGTATTTGAAACTTAGCATTAGAAAGGTATTGTATGGCTCAAAGGTGTTCTTCCAAGAACCAGCACCAACCATAATTTACTGGTGTCAGTTTCCAGTGTTGCTTCTCGGAAAACATGGCTTTTTTCCTCTGTTCCAGCAGTGCTCGTGGGAAGACAAAGTAAAGAGCAGTGGACTGTTTTCTGTCTGTTTACTTCATACTGTTTTTTGATGCCCTAGTAACTGTAAAATCTGTGCCAATGGAAACATTCATAAGTGGAGAAAGCAACAAAATCCTTTGAGATATCATTATAAGCCCTTTGTGGTTCAAGAGTTGCAGGTTTTATTTTTGTGTTAAAGGGTTTTAGTTGTTTTACTACAGCTATCGTTTCTTCTTCTAGCTGACATTTTAGTCAGTCAATAATTTTGCCTACTATGAAAGTAATGGAAGAGAATTACATTATGAATATTTTAGGAAAAATGAATTTTTTATTTACAGAAATGTTGGCTTAAACTGGAAATTATGTTAGTGTGGCTTGTTCTACTGTACTTGCTTTTAGAAGTTCTCTTTATTAGCATAGTCCCTTCGGCTTATTTCCTTTCTACCACATTCTTGTATTGCTCTTCTTCTGTAACAGAAACTATATTTTTTGTGTTTAATGCCAGTTAATAATAAGTAATGTCTATTTGTTCTCTCTCTCTTCTAATTTTTCCTTTGTTTCACCTCGTGCTTCTATTTCTAGTTCCTTTTACTGTTTTTATCTTCTTAGATAAAGTCTTTCTTCTATTCCTATCTGTGCAGCATTTGTATTCTCCTTTTTTTTGCCATTTCTGTCTCTTCTCTTATCCTTCTACACAGATTTCTTGCTGTCTGGTAACGTGCCTTGCAGTTTGTTACAAAATGGTGGCAGTGTGGGAAAACTACTTTGAAAACTCAATCAGGTGAATGTAGACACAGATCTTCCTTTTAATTCTTGCAATTTCTTACAAGATTTGAAAACAATGTCTTTTAATGACAAATTTTGCTCCACTTTTTGAGGTTGAAAGAAATTGTATGCAAGTATTTATTTAAATGTGGGAATGCAGCATAAGATAGTTTACAAATAAAATTGCTAATTTTTTGTAGACTTCAGATCAGGAACCAAAGTGTAGTTTTGGCATTTTTAAATCTATGGTGTGAGGCAGCCAATCCTTCTCATGATAAATATTAATAGTCTAAGGCAGTGACCTATCTGTTAGTAGACAGGTAGGAAATTAAGTCTCCTTCAGCACTATTTGGTTTTTTTTTTTGGTGTCTTGACACCTTTGATTAGGCAAGTTAGAAGGCCATTGCCTGAAAAGTAAAGGTAGGAAGATCACTGCCGGTTTTTATTACTTCTTCAGGCAAAACAGTACCTATCAGAATTCGACCCTCTGGGGACACAGACAATGAAATGTCTGGCTTGAGGTATATTAACTGAATAAATGCCACATTGCTTGCAATGTAATGAAGCAGATAATTTAGTTTTGTTTTTGCTCTAGAAATTCAGGCTACACAGTTGGGATTGATATATCTTAATTCTCAGGCCTATACTCCACTTTTGGTCACCTAAATCTTATTAATGACCTGTCACATATTACTTGTCTTGTGCAAGGAACCACGAATATAAAAAAAAACAACAACAACAACAACAAAAAACAAAAACAAAAAAAAACCCTCTTGCACTGCTTAAGGTTGTAAACAGCAAAGCTAATATTTCAGTATCAATTCAGATACTGTGAATTAGGAGCCATGTAACTTGGGAATTTGGTAAGTCTCTGAATTATAAAATTACCTTAGTGAAATTAAAATACTTGTCTCTGATGGCTTTGCTCACTGATGTCAGAAAAACATTAATGCTTGAAATAACTGAATTCAGCCATAAACAAGGGCTGATTTCACTAATGCCATTGAGCAGAGGCTGTAGGAAATTAAGTTGGTCCTCCATTGACCTCTTATTAAAATTATACGAATGAACCTTCATCTTGTTGTTCATTTGGTTTCTAACTAATGAGACTGGCCTTGGAGCTGGAAATGCCCTTTTGAACAGATAATATTTGAAAATCACACCTATATCTTTCATTATTTCTAAAATCTGAAGTAAAACATCCACATCATTTACATTTTTAGAAAATATTGTAATGTTATCTCCAGCAGTAAGCTCTCACTTTTGCCATCTGCATCAGGAGTAATTTTCAGGCTTTTTTTTCTGGTTAAATTTTCTACAAGTACGTGAGTTTGAAGTTAGAAATAAAAAAAATACAGCTGGTTTTAGAGTTTTGAAGGTTTATTGCTTAAAGGAAAAAATGTGGTGGTTTCTCACTGTCTGAGGTTTTATTCTTGATTAACCTTGGAAGTTTCTTCTGCTAACAGGTCTGAAACCCCTTACCTCTGCAGTAGGAATTCCACCAAGCAGCAAGAAGTTTGAGGTGGGAAGAAAAGTATATGGGAAAAGGTAGAGGGCTTCATCTTGCTTGGAAATCTGCTTGACAGGATCTTGTGGGAACTGTCATTGCAGGCAGAGGAAGTCAACCATCCCAACATAAAGACAATCCATTCCAGCATGCAGAAAAATCTGTAAAAAGTGGAAGAAGGCCATGGGCTCAAACAAGTACTAGAGTATAGAGGTGAAAGTGGATATGGGAAATATGTCTATATTCCTCTGAGTAAGGCAATATCTTTTGTATCTTCCAGAGACAAAAATCCAAATCTCAGCTAGTGCTGAAACCAACAAGGGAGGTCAACAATACTCGTTTCCATAAATAGCAAAGGTAAGGCAGAGGAAAGAGTGGGCCTGCTGCTTGCTGGAACAGGGGCCCTACTGACAAAGGGTTTGGAGGAAGAAGAGGTTTCCAATGACTTTTTCACTGGTAAGAGCTTCCTTCAGGCCACCCAGGTCTCTGAGCCTCCTAGCAGGGTCTTTGGTAGTCAGGTAGTACTCACAGGAAAAGGGTATAGAAGTAGAGTACGCTTCACCCACTGGGACACACAGAAGTCCATGAGACCACACGGGATGCACCTGAGAGTGCTGAATGAGGTGCCTGGTGTCACAGTCAGTGTGCCTTCGAAATTTAGTGGCAATTGGGGAAGTTTCCTGTTTACTGAAAAAGGCAACCATTGTATTCATTCTCAAGAAGGGTAAGGAGGAGGATCCTGGTAACTACAAGTGTGTCAGTCTCACCTTGGCACCTGGGGAGGGAATGGGACAAATCCACCTGAAAGCCATTTCCAACTCCGTGAAGAAACTGCTAGGAACACCCAGCCTGGTTTTATCAAGGGTGAACCTTGCCTGACCAACGTAACTGTTCCTTGTGATGAGATGACTGATTGTGTGGATATAGGAGGAACAATGGTTGTCATAATATCTTGACTGTAGCAAGGCCTCCAGAATGGTTTGTTTAGAGTTGTTAAAGTGCTTTAAGAGGACTATGTCAGGTAGGTCTCCTCAAAGCAGCAGAAAAATCACCTCTGCTCTGGGGAAGCCATGGATACACAGGTAGGAGAAAAAGTTCCAGAAATCAGGGAATCTGATGGGGAAAGAATTACAGCATGAGATCAGAGCATGCACAAGGTCTAAGACAGTGCATTGGGGAGGATGGAGCAGCCAGCCAGGCTCAGACAGGACAGAACTCAGCCTGAAATGCACACCTGCAGGGTATGGAGCACACAAACCCTGTGCATTCTGGTTGAATAAGCAAATATATCCTGGGAGTCACATCTGCAGGTGATTTGAATGGAAAGGAAATAGGAGACTCAGTAAACAGAGAAAAAGAGTTTTTTACAACCAAATTAGCACCCTTAGTCTCCTTTCATGGTTCACCATGTAGGAATGCTGAAGGCAGAGCAGACAAATTCTTCCTTGCTTCTAATATCAAGTTCTAATTTAAAGAAAACCAACAAAAAACCCAACATTATAATTGTGGTGGGTTGACCCTGGCTAGAGGCCAGATGCCCACCAAAGCCCGCTCTATCACTCTCCCTCCTCAATTGGGCAGGGGAGAAGATAAAATGGAACACAAGAGAAAAAAAAACTCGTGGGTTGAGACAAAGGCAGTTTAATAGAAGCAAAGCAAAGCTGCGCGCGCAGAAGCAAAAGAACAAAATATTTATTCTCTACTTCCCATCAGCAGGCGATGTTTGGCCACTTCCCGGGAAGCAGGGTTTGCATACGCGTTGCGGTTCCTGGAGGACAAACGGAAGTAACGAATGCCCTCCCCTCCCACTCCTTTTCCCTTGCTTTTATTTCTGAGCATACGTCATATGGTATGGAATATCCCTTTGGTCAGTTTGGGTCAGCTGTCCTGGCTGTGTCCCCTCCCAAGACCTTCCCCACCTCCAGCCTACTGGGGGAAATGTTGGAGAGACAGCCTTGGTGCTGTGCTAGCACTGCTCACCAGTAACCAAAACACTGGGGTGTTATCAACACCCCTCGAGCCACCAATACAAAACACAGCACTCTGAGGGCTGCCACAGGGAAAATAAACTCCAGCCCAGCCAGACCCAATACAATAATCATCAGGGTTACTTTGTTCTCCATATCCCACAGAACGTCGTCAGGGTGGATCCTAAAGGCTTTTGAAATCATTGCACTTTCATTTGAATTGTGAAAATAAGTAAGCATGTTAGTTGTAGCTGTGTACCTTGGGCTTCAGGGTACAAATAGATTCCTGTTACCCTGGCCTGATTTATATGGGGTGGTTGTAGTCCCTTGTCTCCAGTGAGGCAGTAGTGAAGCTGGTTCCCAATAGGCAGACCCACACATATAATAACCATACACACGGCCAGCCATGCAAATCAGTACAGGTGAAAAACACTGCATTTATGTTAACACAAACTGTATGGACAACCTGATCATGATCCTCAAAACACAGTGTATTGGGTTTGTGTGGCAAGTTTTTGGTGGGGGAGGGACATAAGGGTGGCTTCTGTGAGAAGCTGCCGGAAGCTTCCCCCATGTCTGACACAGACAATGCCAGCAGCTCCGTGACAGACTCATCACTGGCCAAGGCCAGGCCAATCTGTAACAGTGGTAACACCTCTGTGATAACATAATTAAAAAAGGGGAAGAGAAAAAAAATCTTCACACTTTGCAGCTAGAGACTGGAATGAGATGATGTGAGAGAAACAGCTCTGCAGACACTAAGGTCATTGAAGGAGGGGGAAGAGGTGCTCCAAGTGCTGGAGCAGATATTTTGCCTGCAACTTGTGGTGAAGACCATGGTGAAGCAGGCTGTCCCCCTGCAGCCCATGAAGGTCCATGGTGGAGCAGATGACCACCTGTAGCCCATGGAGGACCCCATGCCAGAGCAGGTGGATTCCTGAAGGAGGCTGTGACCCCATGGGAAGCCTGCGCTGGAGCAGGTTCCTGTCAGGACCTGTGGCCCATGGAGAGAGGAGCCCATGCTGGAGCAGGTTTGCTGGCAGGACTTGTGACCCCGTGGGGGACCTGCACTGGAGCAGTCTGTTCCTGAAGGACTGCACCTCATGGAAAGGACCCAGGCTGGACCAGTTCATGAAGAAGTGTCGTTCATGGGAAGGACTCACATTGGAGAAGTTTGTGGAGGACTGTCTCCTGTGAGAGGGACCCCACAGTGGTGCAAGGGAAGGAGTCCTCCAGCTGAGGAGGAAGGAGCAGCAGAAACAACGTGTGATGAACTGACCCCAACCCCCATTCCCTGTCCCTCTGTGCCACTGCAGGGAGGAGGTGGAAATTGGGAGAGAAGTTAAGCCCGGGAAGCTGCAAGTGTTGAGGGAGGTATTTTAAGATTTGGTTTTATTTCTCATTATTCTCTTATCTGATTGGTAATAAAGTAAAATTTGTTTTTTTCCCCCAAGTTTAGACCGTTTTACCTGTGGCAGTAATTGGTGAGTGATCTCTCTCTGTCCTTGTCTCAACCCATGAGCCTTTCACTACATTTTTCTCCCCCCTGTACAGTTGAGGAGGGGGAATGATAGAGTGGGCTTTGGTGGGCATCTGGCATCTAGCCAGGGTCAACCCACCACACATAAGTATGATTTGATTGCTCAGTGACTGTTTTCTGTGGTTCAAGAAATGTAATTTGTCCAGTCAAAATACATCTCTTTATAAATTGAGGATATCTAATTTAAACAGAAAGAAGCCTCTTTGATTTTATATTTCTGATCCTTTTTTGCCTTTCCTATCCACAATGAATACTGAAAAAATAAAAATGTACAATTTCCTTTAACATTAACTAATTAAACGCATGCTCTCTTTAATTTTGTAATACTGTAAATTATTCCTGGAACATATCAACAGATAGGGAAGGAGAGAGGAAGCAGGACACACTAAACAGATTTCCACCAAGGAAACACAACTTTACTTCAAAACAGGAACTTCTGGAGCAGCATAAATTCAATGCTTTCTGTGCTCATAAGTCCTTCCTGATAAGACTGGCTGTAAGACTAGCCTTTGACAGTCCCAGAGACCTGAGACTGGAGGGTAGATTTGGAGCAAGGAAGACCTTGGTGGAGGAATATTTAAAGGTCAGGGAACATATAGACAAATGAGAGGCTGAGAGAGCTGGGATTGTTCAGCCTGGAAGAAAGAAGGCTCAGAGTGATTTTATCCATGTGTATAAACACGTGATGAGGGAAGTGAAGATTGAGCCAGACCTTTCTCAGTGGTGCTCAGTGACAGAACATGAGGCAATGGACACAAGATGAAATAGATTCATTTTTTTTACTGAGTTGCTGAGAGAGGTTGTGGGGTCTCCATCTCTGGAGATATTCAAAACCTGATTAGACATTGTCCAGGGCAACCTGCTCCAGTTGACTCTGCTCTAAGCAGAAGGAGTTAGACTAGATGATTTTGGGAGGTATCTAGCAGTCTCAGTCATTCTGTGACAGCATGATAACTGCTCATTCTAAACTATCATACCTCTTAAACCTGCGCCGTGAGGGTTGCTGAAACACTTGCTTTGTGGATATGTGGATCATAATGACATAATAATTCACAATTTAAATTGCTTGCAATTTCTATTTTTGCTCACCTGAAACAGAATTTCAGGTAAATTAAATTCCTACTAATGCTATTTTTGTAATAGATGTGGTAATAGCAGGGAAAAGACTTAGCTGGACAGCATGCTGTTCAAGTTTCTCTGGAAAAAATGAAAAGATTTATATTTATTATTTTTTACTATTTTAAGTAGTTTCTGACATCATTCTTATTTAAATATGAGTCCATATCAAAATATCAGTACCAGTTACTTAAAAATCTGTATCAGAATAAAGTTGGGTTTTTTAGATTAATTTATTTCTGAAGGCCCTAAGAGTGAGGAAATGTACCAGTTAAGATTTAGAAGAATAATAAGACACAGTGAGAGCTTATTAGTTTGTGAACTTATTCCCACATTGTACAGACAGGGAAAAGGCTAATTAGGGGCTAAAAAGACCAAGTGGAAAGGTGGGAAACACATAAAGTAACATGATGCATGACCCTCATTAGATCTAACACATTAATTATTCTAAATTATTCCTTGAAAAGGTTCATCTATTCACACTCAGAAAATACAGCAAGCTGTGCTGTCACTTAAAGCAATATTATGTGTCTTTTGGAGGAGGAAGGACAATTAAAAACCTCCTCCTTGCCTTCTGTTGATCATTCTCCTCAGAACTTGAGTTCCTACACACATTTTTCACTGAGCTTTTTGTTGTGATTTAATCCTAGCCAGCAACTAAATAGCACATAGACACTCACTCATTCATCCCCATCCTATCACTCCCTGGTAGGATGGAGAGGAAAATCAATAAAAAACCCACTTGTGGATTGAGATAAGAAGAACTGAGTCACTGAAATAAAATTATTATTATTATTATTATTAT